>NC_065516.1:30128879-30238659 GCF_006386435.1 Epinephelus moara | reverse complement strand
GCCACACTACCATCAGCTCCACTGCTAGTTGGTCTGTAACCGGTGATGGTCCTCATACCACTCCAGACCTCGCTCATGTTATTCAGCTGGAGTTTCCTCTCCAGCTTCCTCCTGTAGCCGTCCTTAGCCTCATTGATCTTTGCATCTTTGATCTTTGTCTTGTAATGGTCAGAAAAACCCTGCTATTTATTCTGGCATCATGTTGGCTAAAATGTTGATGACATTCTGTATAAACAAATCGTATAACATTTTATCGTATGGTAATTCAATAACATAATTATCATGACAGGCTTAGCTACGTTTAAATCATGTCTGAGTCAAGGCAATCTTATTTGATATATAGACAGTCTGAAGTCTGCAAAGCACAGAAAGCTGTGCTCATTTTGTGTTCATTATTTTCTTACTGATGTATCATTGAGCAAGAGCTGCATTCCTTTTTGAAGTGCAGTGAGTGGTAAGACTAAATTCAACAGCTACACCTGAGAAAACACTTGAGCTATCAGCTGTGCAAAGATATTTGCTTTAGGTTTTAAGACTGACCTTTAAGGTTCATCAAATGAATATGAATTGCTAGTCTGGAGAGAGTAGGCAAATACAATAACGGATAAATACGAGGATCTCAGGCCTGACCTTTTCTGCTGACCGGACCTGAATTTGTCAAATAAAAGCAAGTAATGGTTCCAAATGTCAGCTAAGGAACGAACAAAACCAAATAAATTGTATTTGTCGGGTTATTCTTTGACAGCATATTTTAAAATTCAATAACCCTGCTACATAATGCTATTAGATGAGTCATTAACAACAGCGTTCAGAAAGATACATTCCACCATGCATAACCTAGCCGCTGGCGTTTCTAGCAGTCAAGTGGGAAAGACGCGTTATGTGGTTTCAGTGGAGGCTTTTCTGAGGGTAACAACAGTGATTAGTATTCATGTCAAAGTAGCTGCTCATTTCACAGAGCTGTCAACACCTCTGATGGTTCATCATGACCTACTTTCCCCAGTATGTCTCTCTAGCAGTCTGACAAACTCTCTGTCGTCTCACTGACAGTGATGGTGCTGATGAAGAAGGAACACAAAGAGTGAGCAGCGTGCGTGACAACTTTTCTTGTGGCTTCTGCACACACACAAACAAACTTGCGGGAAGGTGATGAAGAGGTTGCTCGTAAAGTCAAAAAGTTGAGCTGCTGAGGATAATGACGTGCTGTGATCTCCCATCAATGCAGCATGATAACTAAGCAGACAGAAATAGCTGCTATCATTTATGTTGAATGTTAAATCTGCGGAGTTCGTCGCCGCGAGTGTCAAACTTTTAATACAAGGTCACGTAGCTGCCATGGCAATCAGTTCCCGACTCAGTGCAGCAGATATACTCAAAATTAACTTTACAGACAGATTTTATTTCTAACACAGAGTCCTAAATAAAGTTTTGCCGATCATTACCCCATCACCAGCACTACTGTACCTCCGTCCTTCAGTTTCAGATCCGGATAAGCCGCACATCATGGTGCTACTTTCAAATCCTCTCCATCTCTGTCTTTGTTCCCCTTCCAACTGTGACCCCCCTCCCTTGCTGGTGCCTTCCCTCTCCCCTGGCCTGCACACAGCCTAATGAGCAGAATCAAACTCCTGCCCATTGTAAGATCTCGTCATTAACGGTCTCCAATCAGGCAATTAGGAGAATGCATCTCTAATAGGCCTGCAGTAATTAACCACTGACGTCTTTATTTTGGGTAATAGAAGACCAGGATAAAAGTAATTGTATCCTTTCTGGATTAGTTGGAATCCTGGCTCCAATAAGCCAATTAAACAGCAAACATGAGGAGAGGCTGAGGCACATTAGAATGACTTAATGGGTTGCGTATGTCCTTTTCGACTGCAGTATTTGATTAAGGCACTCTTGTTAATTTGCCAAGCGAGATCTGCTCCCGCCACTTGGAACTCAGGCCCACTTAGTCCGAATCACAACAATTACAAGGAGACAACAACAAAACTGCTGAAGCCTTTCTAAAAGTACATTAGTAGTGATAAAGTCTGATGGTAATCAAATGGAACTGTCAAAGTGGATTTCGGGGGCACGCTTGCCTCGACTCTGTCGGGTTTTAGTGCTCAGTTAAATTTCCAGTTCAACAACATTTGGACAATAATTCATCTCCATTTAGAGAACATGAATGGCTTGAAGTTTACAAGCGAGGCGCATCCATTCCGGTAAGCCCCATTTAAATCATGAGCAATAATCTCAAAAACCATTTCTGTCACTTGGGCCAGAGCATACTTTTGAGAGTTATGACTGCTGTTGAATTAGACCATGAAGTGGCTAGTGAAAATAAACTACACTACTGGCATCAGTCTCTGGAGCTGCTGGAGCTCCACCAGCATCGCCCCAGTGTGGTTTCACGAAAATGAGAGGCTTGTGTATAGAAAAAAGGAGAGGAACTTTATCACATTATAAACAAATAAATATAACTCGCACTGCAGCCCCACACAGTATAAGAACTCTGAGACTCTGCTGGCAGCGCTCGGGGACCTTCGCCAAACATATTAGAGCAGCTTGTGACTACATTCCCCCTGAGCACAGTGCATTTAGCCTGCGCTGCTGCCCTCGCTCGCCATACTATTCCCTGAAGCTCGCTGCTGCGGCCTCGGTGCCAGCTTTTGACTTAACATCTGCTCCCTAAAACAGAAAAAAAGGAGCAAAGAGAGGAGAGACAACGAGAAGGCGAGTCACATCAGCGTTGGCTCATTTTACAAGCAACTGCTCATCAGTTCACATGAAGATAGTGAAGCGATGAAAGTGAGATGGAGTCTGGCAGTAAAGCCACCACAATGGTTGGCTAAGATATACAGCTGCTCCAGTATCAAAGACCTGTCCAAGTCCACAAACAAACCAACGTCAGCTGGAAGCAGACTGATTGCTGAATGTTAATATTTCAACCACAAGAGCATGGTGATGTTGCCTGAGTGCATCAAACCGCAACCTCTGTTTTCAAGAAGCGGGTGATCTGTGTTTGCTTTGGCCTGCTCACTCCAACAATGCCAAAGGCAGGCGGAGATTCTTGAATATTTCCTGAGAGATTTAAGGTCGTCTCCCTCAACCTACTTACTCTGGAGAAAATCAATGCACACATGTGATGAGACCGCCTTTGTGTACTAGCCTTTTGTTTATATTCAAGAATCCTATGGACTTTGTTTTGGAGGTTCCTGTTTGTGTTCCTTGTTTCATGTTTAATCTGTTTCCTGTTTTATTTTGTAGATTCTCTCCTCATGTGTCGTGTCTGGTTTTACTTCCTGTCTTCATGTGTTTTCCCGCCTGTTTTCTGTCACACCTGTCTCGTTAGTCCCTCCATGTTCCAAGAGTCTTTCCTTCACACCTGTTCTGTATTAGTCTTGTTTGCTCTACCCTAGTGTTCACCCAATACCTGATCTCGCATCCATGTTTCCCTCACTTGTGTCTCTTCCTCATGTCTTAGCTCCACCCTTGTGACACACAGGGAAGAGATGCGAGGATGAGACACGAGGAGAGAAGAAAGGTGAAATTGTGTCCTCAGTGAAATGAGACGTCTTTGCTCTAAAGCGTCTCGTGAAGCGACGTTTATTTGTGATGATGGAGGCTGCTGATTACAGCTGTCAGGAGGTTTTATTAACAGCTATAGAAACTTTTAATGGAGTTGTGTCTGCACACACAGAATGTTTTATATGTATATATATATATACATATATAATGCTAAAGATACAGATTCAGTTCTCAGTAGCAGAGCAGCAGTGTTTTCTCTCTGTCTCTGTCTAACAATCACCTGCACATGAACAACCTGCGTTCTGTATTTATAATCTGTCCTGTGTCCTGCTCAGTCACACAATGTGTTTATATGATTTATTAATTACTAGCATCTGTATTTATTGATATCCTGATTGTGAGTTTATTATTTAATAACCCAGAATATGATCATGGTGCCTTTGAGCACTGGAAATGATTTATTAGGCCAAATGTTTCAGGGAAAATTAAAATTCTGTAACTCATCAACCTGACGCTCAGGAATGATCAGCCTCAGTGTGACTGAATAGAAACGACGGTCGGTGATGTTAAAGTGTTTCCTACTGACGGACAGACTCTGACTTTGATTGTATCCATAATAAAAGTTGATGAGGGAAATAACAGATTGTCAAGATAAAAATTTTCGACATTTTTTTTTTAACTTGATGAATCAGAAAACAAATAAAATATAAAACGTGGCAGTGATACACTTGAGTTTAATCTGTTATCTGTCTTCACTCTGGTATGAAACTCCAGTGATGCTGGGATGTATCATATCAGTGCGATCAGCTGTTCAATCAATAACTGATATCGGTCGGTAAAAGACTTCTACAAAGGCTGCACTCTTGTATCCTCACTTTTCTCCTCTCTGAAAGCCTCCTTTCTCCTGGACTCCTCCGAGCGCAGCCAACAAATTGAGACGTCTTACAAGATGCCGAGTCTCAACTGAATTCCGGGTCAAGTGATCGAGGATAGAGGACAGAGGAGTCGAGGAGGGATATTGGGATGAAACCTCAGTGTTCCCCTCCACACCCTTGTTGTTAGCCAATCCCAATTTCCCTCCTTTTGCCTGTGTCCTCCTACTCCAGCTGTGTCTCATCCTTGTATATATACCTGTGTGTTTCCCTTTGTTCCTGGTCAGTTTGACCTTGGTTCATCCCTGCGTTCACTCCAGTGCTCCCCCCTGTGCTCTTGGTGTCGTTCCCTGCTCTGTTTCCTGTCTGTGATCTTGTGTTTGGATTTTTTACCGGAGTTCACCTGCTTGCTCTGGATGTTTTTATTAGCTGCATTAAAGCTCGCTTTTTGTTAAAACTTCATTTGGGTCCCTGAACTGTTCACAACATGTCCTTTGTCTCAATGAGGAGTAAAGACGGTTGACATAGTGGAACATAGGTGAACAAGGCAGGAGTAGAAAGAGAGACAGGTGTTATTTGCATCTGCTCTCCCTTTGACGGATGAATGATTTTATGGTGTGATGATCAAAATATTATAACTGTATGTTTGTGCGTTAAAAAGACCTCTAAGTGCAGTAGAATGCAGAACGCTGCTGGTTCTGGCTTTCACAGAGTCTACCAGCCTGCTAAATAGAACCTGCACACTTTGCAATATAATCTGTTACACAGAACGCCTCTACGACGCTCTGATGATAGTGGATGTAATTTGTCAATGAACGCAGTGACAGAAATGGTGGCAGAAGACGTTCATATTTTCTCATGGCTGTAAAACAAACTCAAACCACTCTCAGTCTGTCCGGGCCCCATTTTAAGGGAGACAACGGCTGGTTTAAGTTGAATAATTAAAACATTCTCAGCCAGTCACATCACTGGTCTCATGGCTCTGAAACAGCTGTGCCAATCACAATGACGCATGATGCCACTCGCTCAGCTAATTGGCTTCTCCAGGAAGTCGTATTGTTGTCTGGATGCTGCACAAACAGACACATGGTGCGCATTTGCTCCACATATTTGGTTTGCTCTTGTTGATAAAACCACCAAAGCGGCAGAGGAGTGACACTGCACTAGAAACAGACGTTGCGTCTGAGACATCTATTTTGACTCAATTCCCACCAAAATATCAACAACTCCTCGGCCTCCTTCCTGTTTGCGCCTCTCCTCCCATGTGTGCTCTGCACTTGGCGCCAAAACACCACACAAATGTGTCAGGAAAACACCAAACGGTTAGCGTGGTTAGATGTTTACCTTCTCATCCACGCATTCATGTGTCTGCTGGTTCTTACCTTTCTTCAGCTGGATGTTGAATCGACGCCCGTTCTTCTTCAGGTAGGAGCTGTTTGATGGGGTTGTGCTTATCCTGCGCTGCAGGGAGGGGGAGGGGGCCGACGAGGTCCTGGAGACCAATGTGTGGGGTAACGTGGTGTACCGTCGGCTTGTCTCTGGGGTGCTTCCTGCCACGGGTCCCTGGTGGCTGCAGAGCAAGAAAATATAAGGTTTGATTTGTTTTTTACCTGCAGAAATAACTTAATGTGGTGGGAAGGAAGCAGAACTTTATTTCCTTTGACATTTCAAGTGAGCGATGTTTTGGTATTTTCTGTATCCTTTTATTTACAACTTGTAGGTCAACAAGAAATTATGTGCGTCAACAACATTCCAACAACAACCCAAACAAGAACAAACTTCTTTATCATGGTATTTTGGTAAAACATAAAGCACCCAAGTGTCAGGACAACTTTTGAAAATAATGATAGTAACCTCTCACGACAACAGACATCTAGGCCTGACCCTGCCTGCTCCACAGATTGATCTGCTGGTGAAAATGCACTCGTCCAGTCAATCATTTATTGGTTGACAAAATGCTTGTGGGGTCAGGGTTGTTATTTAGGGAATAAAATGTATTTTTTTCTCTTAACTTTGAGCTAATAATAAGAGCTGTTTGTATATGACCATTATCTGTGACGTTGCTATGATGTAAAGTATCCCGCACAACAATGATGTCTCAGCAGTAAATGATTGTCTCTGTGACAGATTGGCTCAATGTTGCATCCAGATGACAGATAGAGGATTTATGCATTTATAAAACTGTAATTAAGACTATAAACCTGTAGACAAGGACCTACTTGATGAACACCCACATGTTCAGCTCTCTGGAGTCAGGCCAAAGACATTACAGAAATTAATAGTAAGCACCGGCAGATGAAATGGGCTTTTAACAAGATGATCAGCGATGTGAACTTGAAGGTCTCAGGTAGAAATTATTATGAAACTGCTTTACTTACTTTTATTGTGTAGCTTTTAAACACAGTGAACTTATTAAGGAGAAGTCATTGACTAGTGTAATTAAAACAGAATCACTGCTCAGCTTCATTATAAACAAACATGAACTTTTGTCATTTTTCCAAGCAACTGATTGAAGAGAGGAGCAACTTTCATTTCATGGTGCTGTGTGTCGCACTTTTATCTGGCTTTCAAATTCTGTGCAGGTTGTTTTGACATCTCAACATTAACATGCTTGCTGGATAGGGTAACGCAAGGTAACTGTAAACCCTACTTGTGGTTGAGGCCTGGTGGTAGTCCAGATCTGGACGTGAGCCCCCCAACAAGACTGGACCTGTCCCCCGACTGCTGAGAATCCTGGCTGAAGCGGACTCTGTTAGACTGGGGCGGGCTGAGCTCGTTCTGGACCATCAGCAGCTCGTACTGTCTCTTCATGGCCGCGGGGACCACGTGGAAGAGGATGACTGGGCCGCGCATCGCCTGCTTAAAGATGGTCTGGGCTCTGGAGGTGATACAGAGAGAGTAAGAGAGAGAACGTGGAGGTCACGCAGACAGAAATGAATTAGCTTTAACATGATAAGAGATACAAGTAGAATAATGTACTATCATAGCTTTACAGATAGAGGAGGATAAGGAAGGCTGTGTGGTGCTGTATGTTGAGAGGTGATAGGGAGAGCTGAGGTTAGCATGGCTAATCGCAGGGCTACTCACCATGTAGCAGCAGAGGACAGAAATTACATTATCTATAATTACCAGCATCAAGACAGGAATGAGATAAGGATGGTGGGTCAGTGATGAAACATTACGTAGTGTGCCGGTGAAACATATTGTATGAGGAGTATCTAAGTCTACAGTATGGTGGCCTGTGTGTCTGTGTGTGGACACGAGTTGACTCAACAATCAGAACAGAGATGATGAATCATGCATCAAGGAAGCTTTCCAGACAATGAGGTTCCAAAGTAAGCACATGCACACTTCACACAAAGCAAGAAAAAAAAAAGCCATAACACACACTCATGCTCCTTTCGGGGCCACATAAGCCGAGACAAGAGCTCAACATGATTCCCAGACGCAAGAATTGTTTAGTCTGGTTTGCTGGTGGCACTTAGCATATAGATAGGCTGGCCAGGAGGAGCCATGCTGCAGCATAAGGGGCCCGAGACACAGTGGATTTCTGGATTCCAACAATCCCACCTCCTGTTTCCAGACCCCCATTACTGCGCCAGTAATACCATGCTGATTCTGTCCAAATGACAGCCACTAAGCTGCTTCTGCCACAACAGACAGCACTTCATTCCAGCGGTGTCACAGAGGCAAGGCGCGCACGCCGTACCGGGCCACTTCTGCAGGATTTGGTCCCTCCCATCTTTATTCTTATGGTAATTTCCAAAAATCACTCACATGTGCACACTGAGGAATGATGACTGAGTGATAAGTGTGTGTGTGTGTGCGCAAACGTTCCCACCTGCACATATACAGTGCCATCACTCCAGTAATCAGCCTCCACGCGAGCCTGATTGAATAATAAATTACCCCATCAATGCATCATTACATTCAGTTAGATTAAGCGCCTCAAAATATTTACCCATGCAAAACAATCCAAGGAGATTAGACTATCACTTTAAATTGTCGCTCTGTGCGGCGCACAATCAAGGGCGGGAAAGGAAGTGATGAGAGAGCGAGGGAGGGGAGGGCAGACAGGGAGGAAAGTTTAGCTCCTTCACCTCATTTTCATGCAGAATCACAAACATCATATGCATTTGGATGCCAGTGAGGAGCGTGTGTTTGGCAGAGGCGGGGGTGGGGGGGTGTAAGTGTGGAACGCTACAAAACATCACTCCCTAGTGGATTTGGTTTGTAAGCCTCTTTCACAGTAGAAAAGGCTTGGAAGGAAACCGGGATGTTTACTAATGACAATAGCATCGTTTTGAAAAGGGGAAAAAAAAGATTCCTAAAACCTTAGTGACTTTGTACACAGTCGGATGAACACATTAACATAATGTGGTGAGGTAACCGTGATAGTCTGGAGTTTTCGAAGCTGATGGAGAGCTTTTCTCATCTCTGCCAAAGTTGATAATAACATTTTGGGCATGCCTTGCTTAAAGAAAATACATTTTGACAGCGATAGAGTTGTTCAAGAAAAAATCGAGTAGTCTCTGACTCCACTTCTGAACACAGAGGGAATCCAAACTTGGTTTCTGTCAATCATCCAGCAGGGTGGCTCTGAGCCCAGTGGTTTTAGATGACTATGTCCAGCCCAGTATGACTGTAGGCTGGACCTTCGTTAGCAGGAATCCAGGCTATTTCTTCCTGTGGAGGAGTGGATGATAAGAGAGAGAGCCGAGCAGACCTCCGTACACTGCCTCCAGAATCCTGCCTGGAGGAGAAGCAATCTATTTCTCAGCCTGACACACACACAGGCACACACAAGTGTAGATAAGGAGTTATAGCTGTGTGTGTGTGTCAGCGCATGTGCAAGTATGTGTGTGTGAGAGGGAGATGGGTGGCTTTGGGTAAATGGGCAGAGGAAGTCCCAGGTTTATATCTTCATTCCACTTTAGGAAATGAAGGGGAGCGATGAATCGATAGAAATGAATCGAGAGAAGAGTGTAGGCGGTTTTGGATCAGAGGGCGACACGGTGGTGAAGGACTGCAGGTCACTGAGACCTATTAGAGGAAGGCCAACAAAGTCGGTAATATTTCTGTTTTATTGTGCGGCTGTGTGGGTCTCCCTGAAGTTTGGGCCCCACTTATCAACAGCAACACTATTTACTGTCACCGCACTTAATGTCCAGCACAGTGCTCTCAGTATGAGCTGCATCACTGTGCGGACAGCGCTTCAGGATAACACTGTATGTGTCCCAGCTTTGGAAGCAGTGAAAGAAATTAAAATCAGCATGGCATTCAGCGCACCTGACAATAGCAGCACATGCTGAAATGATCTGAAAAGTTAGTGAGTAGAAACTTTAAAGATCATGATGTACAGAAAAAGATAGATGTTATAGCCATCAATAGAAGGCCGACTATAGAGCTTACTGTTCAAAGCGCAGGTGGCGAATGTCTCCCTGATTAATTTTGACAATGCAGTCGTTCTCCTGGAAGAGACGCTCCTGCTCGGCTTTTCCCCCACGCTCCAGGCGCTTCACCAGCAGGCCATGAGTCCTGGAAATGATCACAAAACATGTTACAGATGAAACATAATTTAGACACATACTGGAGCAATTACACCACACACAGTCATGTATCAATACACTGAACAGCAGGCTGCAAGTTGCAAGCCTTGTCTCCCTCATCCTTACATTTAAAAAGGTCATGACAGCCCATAGGAGACTAGAGAAGAAGGTATGGAGGAGGAGATAGATGTGAATGTAAAGGCAAAATAGCATTTTCATTAAATAAATTTTGTTTTTTTCTTCCACACCAGATTTTGTTTTAAAAGTAACTTATCCCAGTTGTAATGTACTCTGCGTCTGCATGCTGCTGCCACCAAAAGTCAACTTTCCAAACTTTAAGCTTGGATAAAGACCGGCATTTTCCTGCGGCCTGCAGAAGCACTGCATTACTAACTTAATTTTAAGCCTGTGTCCTCTGTCCTCCACTCTGTCTGCCTTTCTGTGGGCAGGTTTGAGAGAATGACAGGGCGGGTTGTCTGAGGTAATCCAGACCAACAGCTAAAAGATCATCTTATGGCTTCAGAGGAAACGCTGCAGTTGCCTTCGCTGCAGCTTAAGACGAGAGCCGGCAGTGCTGTAATAAATACCCAAGGAGTTCCACGGCAGTGCCATCTCAGCAATCCCTTCAAAAAAAAGGCAACCTTTACCTTCAAATACCCCCCCGCACTCCCCCCTCTAAATAAATACATCAGTGAGCTCCTTGGGGCTTTAGTTAGGCCCTGAGGATAACCACATGCAAAGAGATCTGATGCGCGCTCGCACAGCAGAACTACAAACTCCATCCGTCTCTAAGGCGCCAGAAGCCTGAGGTAGCAGGTAGAGTGACTGAGTGCAAACGTTTGGTGTACTTGCATAAACTGACAAAAAGTTTGCAGGCTTACTTTTGGGAAATTAAAATAATGATGAAATGTATCGGAGCCAAAAGTATTCAGAAACCAAACTGAGATCGACAAGATAAAGTAAATTGCACAGCTTATCAGTGGCAAGTGCTTTTCTTCATTCTCAGTCACTTCCTGTCGCTTCACCGGACACATAAACAACAGCACTTTTAAATTGTGACCCTGTTTACCTTGGACATCAAGGGCAGATTTGCACAGCTCTTTAACATTTCAGCTAAACAGGGCTACTCTCAGAACATTGCTCTAATTGGCTGCATAATGTGGACATCCACGCTCTCACCGCAGACTCATCTCAGCTCCTCAATGGGGGTAAATGGCTCGGCATTAAGTTGAAATTAAAGATCACAAAAGGCCCTTCCCTCTTTCTCGGTGTCTGAGCCGGCGTTGCCAGGTCAGCTTAAGTGTGTTGAACAGAGAGTAATTGCGGGCCGTGTGGAAGCGGACATGATTGTGCTTTATCTCCATAAGTGTTGGCAGCTTGAAAACAAAGTATTGCGAATGGAGATTACAGCATGGACACACTCTAATGACTTCTGATCTGGGAGCAGACCACAGACAGTAGATAAAGGAGTTTTGGTTGATCCCTGATCAGTATTCAAAGCAGCAGCAGCAGGGAGGATTGGGGATAAAGCGGCATCTTTTAGAGATTTGAGGAAGATGATGATTTTGTGAAAGCACTATCATTGTGATGACTGTAATGCACTGCCACCCTTTCAATTCCTCCCCATCTCACTGATGGCTTTTTTTTGCAGATACTTATCAGTTACTTGGGGGAAGCAGGAGAGCTAACGCAAAATCTAAATGGTATTCTCACACGCTGTAAGACAGTGAATTAATTAGGTGTCAGATATAAGCACAAGGAGTTCGTAGTTGGAAGATTCTCTGCAGAGTTTGGAGACAAATATACAGCCTGCTACGTCCCACTGTTCCTAAAACACTACATCAGTGTATTGTATTACACTGTACAGCTTTACTCCATCTTGTGGCTGTGCAGCAGTGCTGAGAAACGATTTGAAGGAGGCCACCTGCTCTCATCTACTGCCTTTAATCAAATAATAATCCAATCAGGATCCATTTATGCACGGCAATTATGTCCGCAGTTTGTTTACAATTAAAACTGGTCATGGTATGAGAAGTTCATTAAGCAAAGAATGCATCTGTGGGGGGCGGGAGTGTGAGTGTGTGTATGTGTGTGTGCAGATGTACAGTATATTTCATGTGTGCACAGTGTTCAAGGTGGACCAGCACTGCGGCTCACAAGCTGTTTGCATGTGTGTAAGAGACAGAAAGAGACAGCAAGAGTCTGTGTGTGAACATGTTGCTCGTGCTAAGTCCATACTGTTCACAAACTGCATGGGTGTAAGCTCACATAGTAAAGGTGCAGTTGTGTGTGTGTGAGAGAGACAGAGAGAGGGAGAGAGATACTATATGCTGGGGTGACAGAGTCTCTAAGCTCTCTCCTGCAGCTGTCTCCCCCTCCCGCTTGGATCTAACTTGATGTCAGTACGGCGGAGCAGAATGCGAGCAGCCGACGCTGGAGTGCCTGCAGCTCCTTGTTTGCTGTCTGGTTTTGCCGGCTGTCTGACCCCGTGGCCCTGGTCTAGACACTAATGACAGCCCGCTGAGCCTAATGCCTCCTGTCCGAGCTCACAGCACACAGGAAGGAGCTGGGCCGGGCCATTAGCATCATCCCACTGACCAGACGCTAAGTCTTATCATGTCTGAAGTTAATTGAAGGCTCTGATAGCTATTAGTGCCGACCTTAGCTGATGGAGAAGAGAAGTACTGGTCGTGCAGCATCACTGCTATATCTTTGAAGATGCTGTTTGATTTTGTGGCAACACAGAGGAGCTTAAGGATGACAGACTGGATTTCAACTTTATTTAAGCAGTATAGCTTAGTGCGACTCATCGTAATTCATTACTTTCCTCTTGTGACTCAGGATAACTCAAAGCGTCACAGCTTCTGAGGGTGTCGATGGCACGAGGTCAAAGCTAAATATAGTTTCCTGACACTTGCTTATAAACAGCAATGGGATTAGTGTCCCAAAGAAATGACACGCAGCAATCTTCAATGACAGCCATCCTCTCTCCCTCAAATGTCATCCCATTCCATCTCTTCACTTTGTCTTTTCACCTCACTCCCCTGCCTCCCCTCTCCCAGCGCTGAGTAGTCACATTCACCTTGGTGGTGTGCCAGTCCCTTGGCGTGCAGCGGGGATCTGTGTTATACACAAGCTTTTAGTTTGATTACATCTGGCTACTTCCTGTGTCCTTTATTTTTTCTGGAATAACTGTAAACCGGGATGGATTCCTCCTCTTGCACCCTGTCAGCGTCACTCATCATTGGTTAAAAACAGGCAAAAGAAAGCATTGTGACTGAGGACAAAGGTTAGGATGAAAGAAAAGCATAACACAACACGGGAAAAAAAGTGCAGCCAAGAGCAAAGCTGCTTTCATCTGCTCTCCTTCCCACTGGGGGCTTCAGAGCTTTCGGATACGAGCGTTGCTGGGTGTGAGTGTGGTGTTTCAGCAGTGAGACTCACAAAAATAAAAAAGATGGCCCTAAGAGTCAGAGTCAGTGAAATAGAAAGCCTGGAGCAGCATGTAAAGAGAGGTGAATAAGAAAGAACAGAGAGCAGAGGGAAATGATGAGTTAAAGTAAAAAGAAAGCAACATCCACGGGGCTTCGACCCAAAGGATGCAGCAGACATATAGGATTGTGAAACTTACTGGCTATTGTTGTGCACTAAGCTGCATTGATTCTCAGGTTTTTCCTTTCTCTTACCTGACATCCTGCGAACTGAGAGGCACTACGTGGATCCCCAGGGGCCCTCCTCCATTGGACACCTCAACTGGCTTGAGCAGGCCTCTGCAGGACGATGATGGATGAGGCCGAGGGGACGAGAAGAAGGGGGGAGGCAGGGGGGGAGACACGCATGAATAAAAAGCAACAGGAATGACAAGGAAATGTAGAAAAGCCGGATATAAAAGACGACACAGTCGAACATGACAAGCCATTGATGGGATGTATGGGATGGGGGCTGGTGCGGCCTTGTTGGGAGAGGCTGCATTGTGTATACAAAGTCATCCATTACAAAGTCAGGCTGGTGGACCTCGGGGTCGATTAGGGACCCAAATGGAGACTCCAATTAAGTGATTAAGATCAGATTGTCATGCTAAAAGAGAACAGATTAATTGAAAAACGTGTGGGGAAGGGGGTGGGAGGAGAAGGTTAATTTGTATAGATAAAGACGTGAAGACAAATGATGCAGATGTGTGTGATGATGTTGATGGAGGAAGGCATGGTCCTCACATACGCTTTGTGTTCTTATTGTCATGTAGTGATGTGGTCCTGTTTAATGATGTTGTTTTGGCAAGTTTTAACCTTTCTGGTATCACTAGAAAAAATAAAAGGTCAGATCACCCATATTACAAAAAACATATTTTCTATCTTACCTCTGGTGTTATCCAGCCATGCAGCCACACTACATAATATGGAATTAGATTTGTGGTGGACTGACCAATAGCCTGACAATGCCATCCCTAAAGCCACACCGCTAGCATAGCTAAAACCTCACATAACGAGTTTTCATGGGAACTAATGTAGAAAATAGTTCCCATGAAAACATTAACACTTGGCAATGGTATATATCTAAATGTAACAGTTCAATACTGTGAGCACCGCAAACCAAATTCTATTGTGGTGGCACAAATATCAGATAAGAATATCTCTTACCCAGACAAATAAATGACAAACTATTAAGATGGGTAGATACCAAAAGGGGTGAAAAATTTTATTTTACTGTAATTTGGGTGAACCAACCTAAAGATGAGGCTGTATGGCTGTCATCCCTAACCACAGGTACTTGTACCCTTGGTTGGAGGAACCTCTGCAGTTACCAGGGGATACATGGAAATATTATGATGCAGCTCAACTCATTTGAAAAAAATAAAATTAAAATTTTAGTAGAAAATAAACATGTCCTTATATTGAGTCAGCTGTTACTTGTTTAAAGTAGTTAGCAAGTGAGCAGTCTACACAGTTAGCTAAAGTAATGTGTAAATGTACGGAGCCCTTTAAGTCCCGAAAGGTGATATTCCTTATTCTGTGCGCACAAGACAATTATCTTTTGGGAACAAGTTACTATCTTGTGTGCACAAGATAAAAATATCTTCTTTCAGGACTTTTAGCTAACTGTTTTGACTTCTCTTCTCACTTTGCACAAGATCTTGTGCGCACAAAATGACTAACTCACTTGGGTTTAGGGTTTTTGGGGTTTAGGGGTTTTGTATGAATGCTTAAAAAGTAGCTTAAAATAATAGTGAAAATACAATTCATACATTTAGATAACTAAAAGTAATAGACAAACCACAGAAAGGGTTACTTAAATGTTATAAATGTGCAGTTGTAATGGTTAGCTCACAGCTAAATGGTTGAAATAGCTAAATATCTAGCTTCTGCTGCAAACTTGACCAAACTAACCTAAACACTGGCAGTTTAATTGCAGGAAAAATACTGTAACAATACTGTAAAAAGGTGTAAAAAATATTTTTGAATAGTGTTATCCAGTTAAAGGTATGCTATGTAGGATTTCCCCCCCAAAAAATACATAGACTCAATCTTCTTAATCATCACTTATGACCTACTAGAAGTATGTGGCAGTGTATTTATCTGCAGAGACTCTGCCCTCTGCCTGTATTATCTTATTTTATTTTTATTTTCTGTGTTCAGGACATTTAAGGGCGTGAACCCCCACAACACTCAGATGAGGATGGGGCTTTATAAAAAGGTTGCAACCAGGTGCCAGATCATTAGCAGCAGGCATCCAAGAGACACAGAGGGTGAAATGAGGGTGAATCTGGGGTTGGCTTAACTTTTACTTTCACTGGCGAGCATGATTACAAACAGAAATCTATAATCCTACATAGTTTACCTTCAATGATAAATTCAAATGAACACATTTTGAACCTGACAGGTGGTGACGATGAAGGGCACTTGAGTTCATCTGATAGGGGTGCAGGGGTACGTCTTAAAGAAAAGATAGGGAACTACTGCTGTATGGCATAAAGGTGAGGTAGGGCGGTTGTTGGGAATCACTCACTCTAGACTCAACACAGGTGAATGCTCCAACGAGGAATCTGCCCTCCCTACTGGCTCTATCCGCTCAATCCTCCTCTCTTGTCTCCTTCGCTCCTCTTCCTCCTCTTCCTAAAAGCAAAGAAAGAAAAAGAAAAAAAAGAGACAGAATAAATCATTAAAAGACTGTTCCAGCAAAGTAAAAGACTCACACTCTCAATGTCATTATTTCTATTTGGCTGTGTTTGCATCTCCTCCTATCTCGCCTATATCTCTCCTCTGGCTTTTAATCCAATTACCTGCAAGAACAAGTAACGGCCTCAGTTCTAAATCAAAAGAGACTTTCAGTGGAGTATAGACGGGAGCAGTGATGCTGCTGCAGAAACATCCCTCCCCGGCCAAAAACTTCAGTGACTGTAGTGACAAAGTGGCCCTGATCGATTGCTCCTGCTCAATCAATCAGGTCTGGCCTGGGGCGTGGCACCACCACTGGGTTTCTGTGGTGATGCGATCAGGTCCGGAGTGAAGGAAAGTGGTCGCGGCCGCTGTCATTTGTTTCTCTCACTTTCTTCATTTCATTTACTCATCTTCCTTCAGGGCCATTAGGCAGCGGGGTTGGGAGGCGGTGGCTTTTACAGGCCAGCCAGACGTCTGAGGACTTAACTAGGCTCTGGGACGAGAGCAGCTTCATGCTCTCTTTAATGGGGGATAAAATCTTTATCTGAGCTCTCTTTATGGGGATGGTACAGATTGAGCAGGGCACTTACATGCAACGCTGCTGACATGCCGCATGTAGAATAGGAGGGAGACATGTTTAATAACACAGGGTTCAATTTCAACTAATCATCTGTTGAAGGTTAGTCGCAGGAGGAGCTGGGGGGGGGGGTCACGAACAAGTGACAAGCACACTGAACATCAAAAATTCAAATTTAAAAGGACAGGGTAATTTCAGTTTTTGCTTTGTTTTTCCTTGTGTGTGTGTTTTTCTGTGTGTATACGTGAGCTTGTCAGCCCCCAGACAGCGCATCGTCTCCTTGGGAGGGTCTGCTGAAACGCTTTGTTAGTCACTGCCATCCCCCCCGCCATCACCCCTCACCTTTCTCTTCCTCTCTTTGACTAAAATGTCAAGCACATCCAAATAGGTCTTGTGCCATTCTGCTTTCTTTATGGAAATACATTCAGCCCCTTTCAGAGCCCGGGATATCTTTGGTGACACACAGGCGTGGCACAGAGGGACTCCCTCCTCTTTTTATTTATTGGAATGGGGGCATGAAATTTTCATCAGCAGTTCACCTTAAGAGTCCTCAACTCACCGTACCTGTCTGTTTCCCGTCTCTAACTCTGCAGTATGAAAATGAGTCAGTCAATCAGTCAGCTTGGCCTTTAATTACATGTCAGCTGAGGTCCCAGGTGCTCCAGGGGGGGGTCATTATTCACAAAGCATTTCTTGAAAACCCCCCATGTGGGTACATATATATGGTGTCTACAAAGGATCTGCCCACTTGTGTTGTGAAAATGCAGCTGAAATGGGACAAGAAGTATAAATATAACACCATATACTGTACAGATGCAGTCACCAAATTTTCCCTCCCAACAGGAAGGCCTTTCAGCTGACAGCCGGCTGCAAGTCAATTCCCAGACAGTTACCAGTCACCTCCCAGCCACTGGAAGTCAATCTCCCCTCCTCCTACTGTTTCCTGACAGATTCCACTGTAAACACAGCCGATACCATTCTAGCTTGGGGCCAGCCAACAACTGTGCAAGGTCCCAGTCGGGATCCGCCATGGATCTACCTGGGGGGACCAGAGAATTCAAGGTGGCTGCATCTGTAGGTGTACATTCAAACCAAGAGTGACCAGAGCTTCCAAAACGGCGTAAGTCATTCATTTTCAATGAGAGCCCGGCAACTTGGGCGACTTGAGCGACCTGATCGTTAGCCGCGCGTCTTGGGCGACCAAAGTGCCCGGAGCGGTCCGGAGGGGAGTTAAAACTCGTTTAACTTTATGGTAATGAGCTCTTACGCAGTTCGGCGACAACCAATCGGAATGTTGATGTGCTTCGATGAAGCGGGTCCCAACAAGCCATGTAACTTTGGTTCCTACAGCACACTTGTTCCAACAACGGATATCAAGAAGTTTATTACTGGCGTTCGCGCCCACTCAGTCCTTTATAATGTGTCGCTGTTCGGTTAAAGAGACCAAAATAAAAAGATTGAGGCTTGGGACCGTGTTGTGGAGGTAGTTGGTTGGTCTGGTGAGTTTTAAAGTGTGTAATGTTAGTAATAGAGGAGAGAATTGCCGGCTAATGTTGCGACGTAGCATGCAAGTCTTCCTTGCTTGGTTCTGTAGGCCAACTATGAGCTTTTTGGACAACAGCAAGCAGCAACTACGCTGCTTTCAAGCCAACAGTCCGCTTTGCGGCTTCTTTAAATTGACAAGCACGATCGAATGTTCAATGATTCACGTGATGAGCGACTAGAGCGACCAAAGCTGCCACAAATATTTTTGACAGTCATGCTTCTTGAGCGTCCGCGACATACTTTGCCTCTTTGGAAGCTTCTGGTTTGAACGTACAGTAAGTACGCTACATGATGTAATTCACAAAAACTGAGGTATGAACGCTGAAGGAATATTCTGACGGCGGAAATGCTCGATGTCTTTGTCTCATTAGATGACAGAGTGATATGAGAGGTCAGCTGATTCACAGTGTATCATCGCAGAACGTGACATGCAATTAGCTTCAGTAACAGGAGCTCTGAGCAACAATCTCCTGTCTGTTAGTTTGCCCCTGTAGTTGGCAATCGGTTGTGGGTTCCCTCATCTTTATGGTGAAATTGAATAGAGTAGAGAACAAGTACAGAACAGGAAAGACACTGTATATAAGAGTGTTATCATCGCAGCACCAAGGTGAAGGGATTCTTCACCTCCACGAGACAAAAAGCACAGTGCAAGCAGTTTGTGTGTGAATGTGACAGGTAAAATTACAAAAAAATGGCACAGGTAGATATGAGAGCAGCACCAGAGCAAGGTGATATCTCTATTCAGGTATATTCTAGACAACCGGTGTGAAAAACCAAAAGGAAGTGCGACAATGACACAAAAGGAAAGAGGTGATAAAAAGAGAAAGAAATTCCATGAGTGAGCAAACTAAAGTGAGCTGCAAACGGAAACGAGATGAGAGGAAAGGAGTTTTGAATTGAAGTAATGGGGCAGAAAAGATCATGTAAAATCAGCCTCATTTAAATCTCGCTTTGCTAAAAGTGGAAAAATCTGCAAACAGGATGAGATCTTCACTTGTTTCAAGAACTTTCCTCACAGTTTTCTCCTTGATTCAAGTGCAGCGCCCGGCCTTACACGCTCCTGAGTCGGATATCGACTTTCTTTCCAAGGACATCTGTGGAACAGTTGAACTACACATATTAAAGTGGAATCATTTCACTGCTTTGGCAGGATTTGTAATGTCTTTGTGAAAAATGTACTAATGTTTAGCACCTTAAAAGTGAAACATGGCGTCATGATATCCAGCTGAAACAAATAACGCACCCATCTTACGCTGCTGCTGTTGTAAGTGCTGGTGTTTTGATGTAGGAGCGCATTTTTCCGAGCCATTGTGAGTGTTTCCGTTCTCATATTTGAATGCACAACACGCTTCAATGGGCAGTAAATTTCCACCATACAACAGAAACACATGACTGACACTTGACGCTGGATTCAAAAGGCAGTGCTTAAGTGGCCACTGTGGTTCATTAGAGTCAAAACGGAGCCATCCAAGCAGCAAGGGCAAAGCCTCTTCATTAGAGAGTCTGGACCAAGACTGAGCTCTAACCAGACAAACACACAGCACGTCTAACACTGAATATGATAAATAATTACGTGTTAAGATTGACGTTTCAGGCAGTAAAATCCTAAAGGATAGCTGCTGACTGTCTTTCTGTAGTGGCTGAGTTGAGTCAGTGTTGTAGGGGTCAGTGTCTCCTTGTGACTGGGGGCAGAAGAAGAAGCCATCTCCTTTTAAATTCACTGCCAGCCCACTTATTGTCTGTCCTCGTGTCAGTGGTGAAGCCATGCACTGAGTGACAGCAGAGGAGAGACACAGGCTAAATATACATCCATCTCTCTCTGCCCCTTCACTCTCCCTCTTTTTTCTGTTTCTTTATCTCTCCATCATTCTGGATCTCTCCCTTCCCTCTCTCTAAAAACCCTCAATTTCTTCCTCCCCTGAGTGCTTTTAGCACCCTGTTGATCCCTTGGTAACCAGTGGAGTGGGGAAGCAACAAGGCTTTTCAACTCTCCATGGCACTCGTTCCTGGCTCTCTCTCTGCTCCCCTCTCCATCTCACCCCCATCCCTCCCCCTTCCTCCCATGCAGTAGGGAGGGCCAAAACTGCGCCAGCCTCTTTTAACAATGGAGGAAAGCAAAAAGCAAGGGTTACAGGCTTGGCCATCGGACAGCTGCAGCATTAGATTATTGAGGCTCATATAAGAAAGAGAGGGAGAGCTGCAAAGTGCAGAGTCTTGTTACCTTCAAATGGACAGACAGGTTGGAGCGGTGAGAGGACCAAGGAGAGAGGCGAAGAGCAGGAGGGAGGGAGGGAGGTAGCAGCTGTCCGCTCACTAAGGAAAACACTTTACACACACACATATTGGAGCCCACTGCTAGAGGGTTGGGGCAAAGGGTGTGTGTTGAGGAGCTGTCATCCTCCATCAACCACTGTCCTAAAGGACACCTACTGTAAGCATGTGTGTGTGTGTCATGTCATGCCATTAGCCATGGGCGAGTACAACATGTAGCTAGCTGTGAGGGGAAATGGGGGGGAAGGGTGAGGACTCCCTCCTGAGCCCATCTTTGGCGTCAAGGGCTTAACAAGGACAGGTTCAAAGGTTGCAGCGAATGGTGTGTTCCTGGCCACCACCCCTCCTTAAAGGCTGAGGTTCACATGTGTGTGTGTGACAGCTTCATGTGCGGAGCAGGCACAAGTTCCCCTACAATGAGCCGTCTGTGCCCGGCCGAACAATGGAGGCCAAAAAACAGGATATAGAATTATCTCAGAATGAACAATGTGGTGCAATCGTGTATGAAAAAATGGAGGAAACAAGCAATTCGACCAGAGCGTTTAGCAAAATGGCTGTTGAAATATTTACGAGGACTGCCCTTCCTCCTGATGTAGCTGGCTAAAAATATGAAACATTAATTGTGCGAGGTGACATACGCCCCTTGTGGAAACATTAAACCAGCCAAAGGTAACAAACGATGGCAACATGTGAAAAGAATCTGTTTTCAGTGAGCAGAGGTGTAAGGAAGAAGGAAAAAAAGGCAGCAGAGGCGGAGGCTTTTCCTCTCCCACACGAAAGGTTAAGGAGCCATAATTGTACCCTCATTACCTCCAGTTAATGCAGTTCGACTAAACACACAACAGACAAGACCAAGAACGACTTTGCAGTACCTCTGCATTGCACAATGGCAGTGACATACAAAGACAAGCTGCCTGTAATAACTCCTAATTGTCCTATTAAAGTTCCTTTGACCTCACAATGCAATTACCAATACTCTACTTTTCCATCTTATCCCGAGCCAGGATCTTGCTGTTTTCAATCAGCAGTTAAAGAAGCTTTATGGCGCTGGACGCAAAGATTTTTCACCTAAATCTAAACCCCAGATGATCAGAGTAGAGCAGCTGCCTCTGCCAGCTGCTGATGGATGGCGTATGCAGTGTGTCGGGTGACCTGGTCAAAGCTGTGACAGAACTGACCATACATGGATTATTCTGCATGTTACAGAAGGTCTTTTTATCCCTCGTATCCATCCCCTCAAAGGAAACTGCCAGCGGCTCCAAACTGCGCACCAAAATGGACTATGTGAATAGATTGGACATGACTGTTGCACCCAATGACCCAGCCCCACCCTTGCCACCCCTCTTAACCCTTCACTCTCCACCAGCCCGTTAAACTCCAATGCTATTAAAACAACCAATATGTCACAATGACTAAGACTATGAGACACTTATTTATATTTATGTAGGGGTTCGGGGAACATTATAAAAGCCTGAGCGAAGAGTTAAACTGGTTAGTGGATGATGAAGGGTTATAATGACCCCCTTCATCCTACCCACAGATTCCCTAACTGGCACTTAATGGTTGTCAGCAGAGAGGCAAAAACCAGTTGAAGCATACATTCTTATCGTCTTCATATCATTATGGTCTTAAGGATCATTATGATGTAAGCTGATGCTGATTTCAATACGCAGCGATGGAGATTTATTGTGAGTTGTACACAGAATATACAGTGTAGCACCTACTGTATCAGGCACTCACTCAGTGAATGTTTCATTTGTTTGGCAAACTATTAGCTCCCTGTTGGACTGGAAACTGCAGGTCTGGAAGAAAATCAAAGCGGTGTGACCCTGGTGCCTGCTACCTCCTGCTTTGTATGTGTGCGAGGGGAGAGACACAGAGAGAGCGGGGTTACGATTCTGCAGTCCTATGTTGGTGTGCCAAGGGGAGAAGCCATGGCGGCGGCTGTCCTCTGATGAGGACATGTGTTGTCTTTCATATTTCACACCCCGCACCCATGGGCCCCAGCCTTGTTCAAAGGAGAGCACTCGCATTCCAGATTAGATATAGTATTCCTTTTGATAATGACGAGAGGGAGTCAAATATGTGTTGTTGTGCTAGGTTAGGACAGTGGGGAGCGAGGTTGGGTATCAAGAACCTGTTCTGAATGGGAGCCACATTTTTAAGAAACAAGGTTTTTCATTACAAATATTCATCGTGACTGCAAAGTTTGGAGTCACTCTACAGTCCAGTATTTCAGTTTGTGTTGCTTTAACTTATCATTATAAGGTAAATGTAGATTGCATAATGTAATGGCTATAGAGTAATGACCCCATCCGTGTTGAGAATGGTTCCCTATAGGCCTCGCTTTCACTGTGCTATTCTATCTGCCACCAGGTGCAATCTCCCAGGAAATTAAAGGCTTGATTTACAGCAGAAAGGACGTACGTCAGCATTCATTTTTGTTTTCCAGTTACCAAAGAGTATCTGTAGCCCCTTTTACACTGCCTCTCCAAGGCAGGAATTTCACTCGCTCTGTATAAAAGGTACAATCCTGAAATGTAGGAACAGAGTTGTCTCGCCTTTAAGCCGCAATCGAAGGTAGTAACAGAGCTGCAATGATGTCTGTATAAAGATAAAAACCAGCGACTGGCCAGCTCAGTCAGTGTAAAAGTTCAGCGTACAAGCGGGAAGTCCAAAAATGCATACATGGATAACCAATGCGTTTCAACTAGAGTCTTCATCAGGGTGTGACGTCTGTATAAACTGGACATCTGACAGGACGGGTCATGAGTGGCACAGGTATGATGTTTTGATGATGTGTTATGCGTGCAACCCACTGCTGGAGATTTAAGAAGTAGCTGAACGCAGTTAGCACATTAGAAGAAGAAGAACAGCAGCCATGAATGTCCAAAAATTGGGAAAACACTGAGGTTCGGGAGCTCCTCAGGACAAGATCAGCTGCCGTATAACAGGGACAGTAAATGATTGTCATTGCCATGTTATGCCATTGTTACTATTTGTAAACCACGTGTTATATGTCACACTAGAGGCTGACGCTGTTGTGTTACATGTCACGCTCATCACGCCTCCTTTGCTTCGTTGATGCTGGCATGTTGTCTAAAATCACCCACTGGAGTGTCATGATGCTGCCATTGTTTGGTTATGTGTCAAAATGCAAAGGCGGCTAACAGAAGGGACTTTGTAGCAGTCCTACAGCACGATCAATGTATAAATAGCGCTATTGTAATTATTGTTCTTTGGAGTTACTGTCCCCAGTGGAGGAAATGACGGATGGTGGAACAACCAAAGCTACTGTGGAAAACAAAATGCAGTGTGTTCTGTGTTGTTGGTCGCCTCTGAGAAAAATAGAATGGGATCCGATTGTCTTTGCTACAGCAGCGCCAACAATAACACCACTTGACAATGCTGAGGGCGTTAAGTTGAAAAGCCGTCCGTTTCCATTTTAATCAGTGGGAAAATAACTTCTTTAAGTTGAGGAGATCCGTGTTAAATGACAAAAAAAAGGCTTTGTGTTTCTACATATTAACATATCTCTAATCTTGATTACATATTGCCCTGCCTATGATATGCATGGTATGTTATATTTCCAGTTGGCCAAGTTCAATTTAACGCCCCCATCCAAACAGCCCTTTTTTAATCAACAAACATGTCCAGCCTTTAAATCAGCTTCTCTTTCTTTTGTCTTGGAAAGACATGGCTTCTGGCTCATAAAAGTTCAGGCTCTGACGCGGATTTACTTGAAGCAAATTACAGGGACAGACAGGTTCCTAATGCTGTTAAGCAAATTAGATCAGAAATGTGAGGCTGCATTTGTCCACATCAGGACGGAGAGCGGCGAGATGTGGGAGGGTGGGGGTGAGAGATGGACAGTGCTGTTTTGTGGGCTGATATTTAGAAAAACAAAAGGCCCGTCTCTCTTTTACTGCACTCATTCTCCCTATTTGTCTCTCAACTGCAATCTTTGTCTCTTCTTTTGTCTGTGCGCCCGACAGTCAGAGACCTGCTTTGTGCGGAATACATCATCTGCCAGCGCCTGTTTCATATCAGGCCTGCACTGATCTATCAATGACACGGCTGCCTTTGCCTTTGCCCACTGTATCGTTAAATTGCACTTTAATTAAATTAGGCCTGCTAATTATGAGGGCTTAAATCAATCACCAGGTCAATAACAAAGGCCCAAAGCGGACGGAGAGGCCCGAGACTTTTTCCAAACCTCATCAATAACAGCCGCAACTAGAGCAGACTGCTCCCGTACCAGAGAGCCGGAGGTTCAAACGGGTAGGAATTACTGCGAATTGAGTTATCGTCACCGGCTTTTGTCCAGAGCACTTCTTCCTCTTACAAGCTCTGTGAATAATGTTGTTTGAATACAGCAGACGTGTTTCAAAGAGTTTGAATGCGCATGGTATTTTGCATGACAATGGAACTTCAAAGGGGTGTTTAAAGCAGATTTAGAGTTTTGACTGCATAAAAAAATAGTTCAAAAGGGATATTATGACTTTCCAGACACCTGGCTTAGGTGAAGGGAGGTGATTCTGAACAGATAATCCTGGGGGTTGAGTGCGCAGCCCAGCTGAGCGGACGGTCCCAGCTGAATCCCAGGTCTTTATCCATGCATTAAAAAGAGCTCTGTGGTGCTTTTCACAGATTAATCATCATTTTGAGCTTATTAAGTGGGAGGACAGTCTGCTTTCCACTGCTCAGAACGTTTAATCCATCTTTCAAACTGTGAAGGTCAGTGAGCGAATGTTACCCCCGTTGAAATAATAGCGGGTGTTTGAATTTCAATGAGAGCACCCGTGGTTCGAATCTGTATTGTAATTAAATGCATTTTCTTTTTATTATTATTTTCAGTCGCCGCTCCTGCAATTACGTGAGTCAGAATCACACTGACTTATTGAGTAGCACGGTGGCTGCCAATAAACTACACTCCCTGCACGGCCAAATTGTCACCTAAACTATCTAATACAACAGTTACTGAGATGCAAATGTTGTATCGGCGAGTAATAATGGCAGCAATGGGAAAGGGAACGTGGAGAGCAGCTACTCACACGAGAATCCATCTTCTATAGGATGTTTTAACACACTGTGACCTTAAACTCTAAACACACTGAACACGGAGAAGGAGGAAATGAAGAAGAGGGAATGAGGGTGAATGATGTTGAACTATGAATAATTAAGTGGAAAGGAAAGCTTTGGTACACACTGCAGCGAGTTATTACAGGGGGTGAACGGTCTTTTCCACAGATCAGCCATTGTTTGCTGCCTTGTTTGAGCAGGTGGGGTGGGGGGGCTCATCTGAAGCATCATGGGAGCAGTGTGGGGTGAGGTGGGAGGGAGGGGGGGCACTTTCCATTTCATTTTAATTGGAAGCTGAAATTCTTGGATAAGAGGGAAGACAGAAAGCCATTTGGCCGAGTCCTTGCTCTCAGCCAGGGCTAAATGAAGAGGGCCGTGTGGAGATGAGGGGCCTGTGGAGGGCCGGTAATGAAGACAGGTCCCAGAAGACCCCGACACAACCACGGTAATCTAACAGGCCCAAAAAGGAGCCGAAGGGGGGTTGTGGGTGGGTGGCGAGGGTGCATGCTTTAGTGAAAGAAAGGGGGGTAAGGAAGCACGTATGGGGGTCTGTCTGAGCTAAACCTGAACAGTCTTGTAAATGTTTTAATATAAAAAAGTAATCTTTTGTTTTGCATACGTCATGGCTCTGAGTGCAGTCAAACAAGATATTGATTGATCGAAGGAGTGCGCTAGTTAGAGTCGGGGATAATTTATTCGATAAATACAACAAGTGATTGCAATCACTGATGAAATAAGAGCATGGGGAAATCATCAGTGTCACAACAAACAAGACAGATCGGAGCATGGATAGTCAATTTGCAGCATGTAAACATTGTGCATGTGAGGACACGCTCACAAGCCGAGCACACACAGGGTTACCCATAGGCACACTTACATATCAAGGCATCTATTCATGCTTCAGCCAATCACATAACATCAGCATGAGCCTTACCGTCCAACCCGACACACACACATAAACCCCAACAAGCAAACCAACTTGTATTTCTCTGCTCCACTGTTTTCTAAATGGAAAAGGCTGTCAGTGTGGTTCTGGCTGAAATTATGATTACATGTGGGAATATCAGAGTATGTCGTGATGGAGCTCAGCGGGGGTGCTATTCTACACAACAGCTTCCACAGCCTGTATACCTAGACCATAAAGAGAGGAGAATTCCAATGGAAAACTGCTCTGTGGGGTGAAGCGTGGGCCATTACAGAGAGCTCCTCGCCAGAATGACACCATTAATGCTATCTGGGCTATTCCAAATTCAATGTGGGCATCCAACCTTGAGACGCTCAGAGGATTATGCCAGCAATTTTGCATATTTCACAGCATAAGATTTTCAAAACTGTGCCAGAGTTTTTCAGATATTTCAGCGTTTTCAGGCAACAGATGATGTCGATTCATTTCACTGAAATATGAGGATTAAAACTAGCGTGAGATAGGCGATCCATCACTGGGAACATAGTGCTACCTTGATGAACCTTACAGTACATATTCATGGCGGGTTACTGCAGTCAAGCGTGATATCATTTGTCTTCTGGGTGGTGAATTAATGTGTTAGTTCGATGCCCCAACATCCAAGATTTTATATGTACCTGACAAACATCAGCCTCCGCAAAATAAAAGAAGACACAAAGTTCATACTGTCCTCATCTTTGTCTTCAGGGATGTCATAGCTTCCTGTCAGGAGACTGTCAAACTACTTTCTTCAACTTCCAGGCGACTTGCAAGATGATAAAAGCATAAGCTTTCGGGACACTACAGTATGTTTGCTGTGATTTATTGCCTGCGATGTCGAAAGCTAATTTAAACCCTTAGTAAGTTCATCTTCACACTGTACTGCGGTGAATGAACACCAATGGCTGCTTGAGCATGCGTCTGTGCTTTATCTGGCTACGTTATACTCACTTTTACCCACAGGATGTGACATACAATGAATGACAAGGTAGATAATGTTCAAGGACAATATCACAGAACATTTCACAGTTTTAAGAGGTGACTTCTTTATCATGATGTGGCAGCATGACCTTTGCCATTGTGTTGCTACATATAGCGCTGTATCTATCCTTTGTAAGTCGCTGCAGACTTTCCTCTATCAAATGTTGATGTTAACTACATAGAAATGGTGCACAGTCAAGAACAGAGCAATATCTGAATGAATCCAAATAATACCTCTTAGTGGTGCAGCACAAAGTGGTTGGCTACCATGGCTACATGTGTATGGGAGGAACAGAAATGGACTGATTGGCCCACTACCATGTCTCTCCTCCTCGCCCTCTCTCTTTAGAGGCTTTCTATTCCTCCATCTCCTTGGCTCTGAAATGAAACCACCTCATTCCTCTCTGTTCGCATCCAACTGTGACCGCTTTTGTTCTCCGGCCGATGCAAATGAAACGGGTCTCCTCAGAAGAGATGGCGAAGCGGTCCCGTCTCGTGTTTCTCTGTGGCCCCGAGATGTGGATGTTTACTGTCGGCCGGGGCCTTATTACATTCCTTCAGCAACTTAAAAGCATTGGCCCCCTAATGGGACCTATAAAACAGTGAGAAAAGCCTATTGTGACAATGGACCTCATTGTGTCAGAGTGGACTCATTTGGCACTCTGCGGAGAGTGGAAATGTGTGGCATATTAAAAAAAAGCAGTGAGAGAAAGAGAGGGTGAGAAAGTAGAAAGAAATCAAATAAATAGGAGTGAATGACTTCGCACTGTGGGAAATCTGGCACTGTCAATCACCAAAGTCCATCTACAGCCTCAGTGTCGGACATAAAAAGAGCTTTTTAGCTGTAGCTGTTGCGTAGAATACTTTCATCAGCCTCTATGTCTTCCTTTCTCTCCTTAAATTGGAGTCATATTTTGGTGTTTTGAAAGATAATTTCAGAAAGACATCTTTCTGCCCTGGCTGCCAACCAGGGTAATTAACTTCACAACAGCAACACCTTGCCTGGCTCCTCCTACAAAAGATTCAACACTCCCCTCCAAAGCCAAGACACTGCCCCCTCTGAAAAAAATAATTGGATTCAACTGAAAATGTAAGAAGATAAGCACAAAATGACTTCACCTTAAGAAACAGTGTTAAGAGTGTGTATCTTCCTCTCCTAGCTTTGTTCCCTGCTGCCCACACTGGCCGGGCTCCACGCTGGCGGCCCCGTTTTATTCCCTGAAGTCATTATTGTCTTCAGCTAAGGTGCCCCTGCTCCCTGTGATTTGTGGGTAATGAGCTGGCACCCCCCTGCCCGTGTTCAATTATTCTCATTGAGAAAGTGATTTCTCACTCCACGGAGCAAATCGGAGAAGGCGAAAGCGTGAACTCTAATCAAGAATTAACACGTTCGCAACCAGCCGCGCGGAGAGGGATAGCCGCCCTGATACTGCAGAGGTGGCAGAGATGCGGACAGGAAAGAGAGGATGTTGAAGGGTACGGGGACGGACGAGGTAAACAAATTTCTCCCCCTGTCCCTGGAAAACATTGTTTTAGTACATCCACTCGTCTTTGTTTTTTTTTGAAGTGAGGGGGGAAAAGGAATTGAACAAAACTTGTCAAAAAAAGGTGATGTGTTTACAAGCCGAGCACAGACAGCCTTGCTGAAGGGCTGTTTGCGGTGATGAGGTGAACGTGCAAGAGAGAGCGACATCTGAGCAGTAATTAACCGCCGAGAGAGGAGGAAGCAGGAAGACGAGTGCAAACTTTGGAGAGAAAAAGAGAGGCGAGGAGAGATGAAGAGCATCCATAGCTCGGTGACTACTAATGACCTGACAGGGGGAACACAGCGGGAGAGAGACAGACAGCTTCAGAGCGAAGAGGAAGGACACAGACAGCCTTTTTGTTTGAAACTAGACACGATACTTGTGTTTTATTAACCGCTGAATATCATGACTAAGTATTAGCTGTAGACTTTATTACTTCCAATCCAACATCTTGATCACATTCCCCACTTCAAGTGTTTTTGTTGTGTGCTTGAATTTCCCACGCACTCTTCAGAGACATTTCCACTCTGACAAAACAAAAATTTCTGAAGGAAAAAGTAACAATTTCTAATTCTCAGGAGGAAGTTTTTGCATATAAATAGTCAGATTTGAAAGATGGCACAAAAAGCTCTTGGGGAGCATAAAAAAAACACCGCTATCAACCCACTGATGCCCGAATCAGTCAAACTCTAATCTGAACTGTCTAGTCGCGCACACATCCGCACACAGCCTGCAGACGACAGGTTAAACATTTTAAGGCTACAGTACAACTGATAGAGAAGTATGTTGGCAACTTCCAAAAAAAAAAAGTCTGCCGCCTCCTCTCCTGTTCAGACGAGATAAGAGAAGAAGACACGATTTGCACAATTCTCAACGCAGTAAGAAAGGCAAGAAAACGAAGAGGAGCTAGAACAAATAAGAGATATCTTGCTTAGAGGGGAGAGAAAAGGCCGACGTGGCATGAAACTTTGTCGTGGAACAACAGAGAACGACAGCTCTTTTTGTTCTTCGTCTTTCCAAAGAGGCTGATTCCCAATTCTGAGTAGAGCAACATTTTGGGCTTTGTCTCTCTTCCAGTCCCCTGCTGGCGGCCCTTTCACATGCTGTCCTTGGGAACTACATTTGTCTGCTGTGTTATGTGCTGGGGATTAAGTTGTGAAAGTTGTTCTGAATTGTTAAGCATTTATTTCTATCATTCTCATTCTCTGTCTGTCCTGGTGTGTCTATGTTGTGTGTGTGTGTGTGTTATTGTGTGTGAAGGTGAGAGGGGAGCCTTCCTGAATGTTAATAGACGCAGAGAGCCGAGTGAGAAAAGCTTCTGGGTAGAAGAGCTGCTGGATGATTAACTGCCGTGTACACACACATGAAAATGTTAAGGTTCATGGTGATTATCAAGACCGTTTGATTCTAACAAAGATGTTAAGTTAATAATGAGATGGTAAATAGCATCACTTTTTATAATTGCTCATCTACAATCTACTTTTCCTGCTGTGGAATAAATCAAGTAAATGACACTACCAACTGTGTGTGCATGTGTGTGTATGATACCTGCTCTACTCCGCTTAACACACACACACACACACACACACACACTGAACACACACTTAACAGGCTGTGTACATGATTCAACACACAGGTGGTGGCTGAAACATATTGAGGTGAAACTTTATAAGCAAACTTATCTGATTTAGAAACAGCTGTAAATCAGATTTTGCTCCAAAAATGTGCTCAGTCCCAAAACTTTGGGCACATTTTTGCGTGTTTTACATCCCCAAAATATTGGTAACAGTGAGAACATTGATATTTTGATATATTATTGTAGGAAATATGGATGTAAATGGTTAACAAAGAATATTTTTGACTGGTTACACGTTGGTCTGTAGGTCAATTTTGCTACTCTTCAGTTCACTGCACTGCACACCACCCAAGTCTGGTGGGAGCGAGCTAGCATTAGCAACACCACTTATTCACCATTACTGCTAGTAGCGCCATCTTGAACTAACAGCGTTGCTGTAGAAACATTGTGCCCACCCTAAGCAGCTTCATTTTCGCATTCTTGACCATGTTACCACCAGTCGCAGTGTCAGCACGGCAAGTGGTGCTAACATAGTAAACAATGCAAAAAGGGTGTTGTGATTCAGAATGAAGCTGCTTACTCACGGGGCAACCTGGGGCAAGATGAGAGTGGGAACAGTGTTTCCACAACAACGTGTTCTGCCACTGGGACGATGTTGCAAGCTGTAATCGCGGGATGAGCGACACTGCTAGCTAGCTAATGTTAGCTTTCTCCAGGTGGTGTGCAGAGCAAAGAGGCCAAGAAACCAGATGGAGACCAGAGGTTGGGCAGTGGGCATGTTTCCGCATATTTACACAGCTGACCAGCGGATGTCAGCAAAGCTAACAGAAAATGCAATAAAAGGAAAGACATTTACATCGCAAAACTTTTAACTTCACCACCTCTAAATGGATAGCGCTTTGAAATATAGTGCTAAAGCTCACTGAGTCACTGGAGTGCTGGACAAAAAGGAAAGGCCCCTTGTATTTCACGTCTTTTTTCTTTAAATTGGAAAGCAAAATTAACCAAAACTGACATCTCTAGTAGGAAAATTCCCAGTCTGCTTCCTGTACAGAAAGGTTAGTTGTCAAAGTCCTCCATAGACGAGTGATAAAGGGATGATCAATGACAATTCAACAGGTTTCTCCTCTGTCCTGTTTTAAAACTAAGAAAAATAACAAAGCTTGGGCCTTCACTCTCAGCTCACTCACCAACAACAGACTGGGCGAAACAACAAGCACCACAAGTTAATACAATGCCACTGCCCGAGCCCACTTAGAGGTGAAGAGAGGAGGAGACCGCTACTAAATGAGGCTTGAAAAGCAGTGCAAGCTTTGGGAGAAATGTTAGAAAGAAAACCTGCTCTGGTCTGTCAGGGGTCATGACGTTCCAGTAGGGGTTCAGCGGCGATGGCTAATTAAGAGAGGAGCGGCCATTGTGTGACGCTCAGGGCTACATTGTTCTCACTCAGGTCCTGTGCTGGACCGGAGCGTCTCTGGTGAGATGCCATTTACACAGCACTTAAAGAGCACTTAAAGAGGAGAATTTGTTAATAGAGATGGAAAAAAAATCACAATAAATCAGATTGGTGGGTTTTTAAGTGTTGGCTAGAATTTCAAATGTGTCACTTTTTGCAGTGGAGAAAGACTGAGCAGGGAAGAGATACAGAGAAAATGGGAAGAGAGCTAAAAACAGAGGATATGCTGTGGGGGGTTTTTGTGCGTGTGCTGCTGTGTGTCTGGAGTTAATGTTAAATACACAGCAGCACCTACTGGTCAGCCCCACAGCAATTAGAAAAGACATCTTGCATGTGAGCATACACTGAAGTTTCCTTCTGAAGAATAACCGCTCTCATATAGTCCTGCAGCCTTTTTGGAGCCAGCGAACCTTCCTGTGCGTGATCCAGGGAGAATTAAGAGGTGAGTCCTGGATAAGTGCAAGGTCCTCTCTGCAGACAAGGGACATCACAGCAGGACTGACCGCACTGCTCAGGAATGTGGCTTGCTGTTTTCTGTGCACTCTTGAGCACACAACCAAACCCCGACCTGCTCTGTATCAAACATCAGCCCAGATTATCTGAACCTGATGCACGCGCACTGCAAACGCTGCATCCAGCAGGTAGCCCTGGAGAGAAGAGAAACAGGTGCGCTCTCCTCTCTAACCCCACCTATTCACATGTGCAGTATTTGTCTCCAAGTCATTCAGAGAGACAGGTGCAAACAGAAGGAGAGACACAGAGAGACAGAGAGACTGTGTCAGGCAGGCAGGTTTGGGGGGTTATTGTTCTGTTTTCTCTCCATGCTCAACTGCTCTAACATTGCCCGCAGCTCGCCTCAGGGTCTGCAGACTGTGTGGGCTTTACCAACAAGCTAGTCAGGAGAGTAGACTAAGTTCACTCACCAACAACAGCGCAGAGAATTAAATGCCAACTTTTGTGCAGAATTGACCCATCCAAGGGTTTTTCAGTTGTCATCTGTTTCTTCTTTCGTTTTTTCAGATCCTCAACCTCATAACTCACTCTGACTCTGACGTGTTTGCATCTGTATTCATTGTATTTCCAATAAAACATGTTAAATTTAAGCAACGATTTGTGTCATCACAATAAAACAAACTGATTTGCATTAACAAGGTATTTGTTTTCTCAACCTGGGTGTCATAATATGTCTGTCCATTATGACCACTGATCATGGCAGCATTTTACTCACCACTGCGGCTGAAGAGATTTATGATAATGATGTTGATTGGGGCAGAGAATAAAAGCTAACAGCTTTACAAAACACTTGAATTTAACAGAAATCAGCTCAAATCAAACTGGCAAGTTTATCGTCCGCCACATTGGTATTTGTGCTCATTGTAGTGTCATTTCTTGGAGTATCGTTAAATGCTTCATATCCCTAAAATCTGTACAACCTCAGCTAAAAGGTTATGCGAGTCAATATACCATAATGAGTGATAAAAGTATTGAAATTGTGTCTTCTGTGTCATCATTTCTTTTTTAAATAAAAACGAAAAAACATACTGATCCAAAAGACATTTAAATGTAGAAACACAGTATTTCTTAACACTCCATATGTTAGTTGAACTATGTGCATTATTTAGTTTTTGAGATATACTTATTTCTATGACATTCTATGACACTCATTTTTCTGACGCCACCGCACATTTTTGCATAGTTTGGCACCAGACGTAACATAACGCAATGACGTCATTATGAGCGTACAATGTGACAACACGGAAGACAGCAAAAGGAAGGGTAAATGGACTTGCACTTGTATAGCGCCTTTCTAATCATCTGACCACTCAAAGCGTTTTTTGAACTACGAGTCACAAGATGGAACAGCCACCAGGAGCAATTTGGAGTTCAGTATCTTGCTCAAGGATACTTCCACACGGCAGACTGGAGGAGCCGGGGATTGAACTGCCAATATACTGCATATTATGGTTTTCATTTTAGATCAATATATACAGGATTATGCAAACAACGATCTCCCACGGCAATTAAGGAGAAATTCCTGGAGAAATTCCAGCATAATTATGGGGAAATACTACGTTTGCACCACACAAGGTAAGGTAAGATAAGGTAATGGCATAATGACAGGGAAAACAGAAGGCGTAGCTTTCTGCTACAAAAAGAATGAACACTCTAGCTATTATGGTTCTTAGTGTAGATTTAATATATATAAGGGATCATGCAAATAACAATCTACAGCAGCCATTAGGGGGAAATACCAGCATAATTATGGCAAAATACTATGTTTGCATAGCACGTAAGGTAAGATAATGCAAGGTCATGATGTAATGACGAGGGAGACAAAGGCTTTAGCTTGCTGCTGCAGAAAGAATGAATGCTCTAGATATTACGGTTCTTATTTTAAATGTCTTTAAACACCATTTCTAAAGGTTTTAAGAAAGTCACATTTCACTCGGAGAAAAAAACAAAACAATTCATGAACCAGTTCATAAATTTATTCACTAGGCTTTATTTTTCCAGCCACTAATTGTACAAAAGTGAAGCAGCATTGTGTGAACACCAGTAAAACAACTGTTGACTTCTAGCTGAAGAGAGAGAGGGTGATAAAATAACACTTTGGAGACAAATCAGTTCACAAATGCCAGTCTGTGTTTGTTTGGTGAGAAATATTTGACGTGAGAATATAAAAAGGACGGGAGTGTGTTCACACCGCTCCTGGCTCTCTTCTTCCGGCTTGAAGTTGAACGAACTCATCTCCTTTCAACGTGTTGGCTCGATGATTTAGCCGGGCACCTCGCCACTTTGCTTTCCTTTAAAACTCGCCAGACAAGGTGTCTCATTTAGACAACAAAGAGAGGGAGGCTCTGCGTCAGTTGGAGGCTTGATCAAAGATGGCTGATCAGAGCTGGTTCCACTCAGACTTGTCTTTGACTCCGTTATGTAACACTTATGTTGTTTTTTCTGTCTTTTTAAATCTCTCTTTTTTTCAATTTGTTTTGAGCAGGGCTGCTTGAAAGAGAATTCCAGAGCAGTGTACTATAAGCCGACAAATAACAAATCAATAAATGAATTCAGACCATATATTTTTATATATTTTTGAAAATGGTCTATAAATAACAAACGATAGTCAGTGCACATAATAAAATATGTCTGCCTATCACTGCGTCTGAAACCCTTAAACTTTGAACTTTTTTAGATACGCTTCAAACACCTATGTCTCCCTCCATGTGAGCCATTTTGATTGGGTTAAATCCCTCCATGATTGACAGCTGGTGTCATTCCCGCCTCTGGTACAGCTCATGATAATGGCCTCCGGTCCCTCATCAAGGCTGCAAAATAATACAGTGGAGAGGCACTCAGCCAGATCCAAATGTGTGTGCGCATTCGTAAGCGTGCGTGTGTGTGATGCTGAGCGGGAAGGCCCATTAGCATTCATCAGTGGGATAATAGGCCAACGTTAATGTCAGCTGTTTATATAAAGAATAACTCAAAAGGCCTTGGCGTATATGGGCTGATAGAGCGGGCTTTTCTCCACGCCACATTTGGCAGAGTGCGTGTGCAAGTGTGGATTGGGTGGCGAGGGATTGAAGGGCCGGAGCTCTCGAAGTCTCAGATGGAATTGTTTGACACTAAAGTGAATTTATTGACTGGTTAGATAAACATAAGACAAGGCAAGCAGGTGGACTTTCCAGATAGAGCCGGAGAGGTGAAACAGCCTTGTGATCAGAGTTGTATTCTGAACGTTTGCCTAAAAGAAAAAAGAAGTCAAAAGGACAAACGGACACAAATCGTTGCATTTTTAAAAGACGCAGAACTCGTCATCAAATTCATGAAATTGTTTCGCTGTCACGGTTTGTCATAGATTCCAGGTTTAAGGGGGGATCAGCGTAATCACCCACAATACTTCTCTATGTTGGAGGCAGTGTTGTAGAACTCAGATCAGTCTCAAGTCTTTTTGAAGGTCACGGTCTCATCTCAGACTCGTCAGCATTTCTACTTGATTTCGTCTCAGTCACAGGACTCAGGATTTTATTTCAAGTACTACGGTCAAGACCACATATTAACTGTGAAAAAAAGGATCTCATGTGACTAATGTGATGTGATGTTAATATTGTCTGTGTAAATGACACTGTTATGTATTGAGCTTACGCACCGTGCTGTACTGGCAGCAATTCCACCAACCTTGGCTGTGTGGTCATTAATAAATGATTGTGAAGATAATTTCCTTGGTGTCTGTTTGTATTTGTTTGCTTCAAGAAAACAAAGGAAAATTACCACACTTAAAATTTACCTCAGCAGTGCCTTTTGATTATTTAATCAAGACCTTTCTTATGGTACACTTACACAAACAAACATATGCTACAGCAATCAAAGAGGTGAATGAAGAGGAAAATTCATTTGTTTTCTGTGAGTGTTTTTATGGGAGTGTACTGTTTGTCTTTCAGATCAGTTTGTGGGGGAGTCTATGGTTTGCATGTTCCACATTTTATCGTAAGTGTGTCATACAGTGTGAGACCCGCACTGGTCAGGTCTTGGTCTAGACTCAGTCTCAAGCCTAAAAGTCTCAGTATTGTTTCTGTCTTGATACACTCTGGTCTTGATCATGACCACAGCACTAATCGGAGGATAATTCTGTTTGTATCCAACTATTTTCAGGTTGTGTAATCCATCTATTTTCATCCCCTTATCAGGGCCGGGTCGCAGGGGCAACAGGCCAAGCAAAGCACCCCAGACATCCCTCTCCCCAGCAACGCTTTTCAGCAACCCCTGGGGGACTCCAAGGTGTTCCCAGGCCAGATGAGATATGTAATCCCTCCAGTGTGTTCTGGGTCTGTCCCGGGGCCTCCTACCAGTGGGACGTGCCTGGAACACCTGCGCTCAGGTGGAACCTGATCAGATGCCAGTACCACCTCGACTTACCCCTCCCAACACAAAGAGCAGTGGCTCTACTCCAAGCTCCCTCCAGATGTCCGAGCTAACCAGTAAATCAAAAGCTTCGCCTTTCAGGTCAGCTCCCTTTTCACCATGACAGTCCGGCACAGCGCCCGCATCATCTCACGCTCCATTCTACCCTCACTCATGAACAAGACCCTGAGATACTGTAACTCCCCCGCTTGAGTTGTGTAATGTAAGTTGTGTAATGACAGTTGCTTCTCTGCAACCCAGCTTCAAATCCCTCACCGAGTTTATCACATGTGGGTTCTCGTGGTGACGACAGAATCACAGATTGTAAAGTTAATGGCGTCATCGTCCGACTTCAACTTCAACAACCTCTGTGGTATTTTAAGCGTAGAAGTCAATGTGTAGTTTTAGTCAGCCTGACTTCACATTCCTAATTTATGGCAGGAGGTGGGAAGGCCTGCTTAAATATAAATGCTGAAGTGAAGCACTTTAAGAGTGCACCAAATGGTGCTGGGTAAAACAGAGCTGCTTCACCTACACCAGCCATTAAAGGGAAAGATTTGATGTTGGAGGAAGTGCTTAAAAACCTAAGGTATGGTATGATGCAGGTAGGAGTGTGTATGCGTGAAGATAAGAAAAGATGCTGCTGGAGCATGATGCAAACACCCACACACATACACAAACTAAAGAGTGCGTCAGTTTTTAGTGAGCAGAGAGAAATGTATGTGATGCCCTTTCTTAGTTTTCTTAGTTTTTGCTTTTATCTTACTGATAATGCAGAACAATAAAGTACAGGAGATAAATAATCCATGATAAACAAACAACTGCTAATTGGTGTGATTTTTCTAAAACCTTGGCATAGATGTATGGTGCGTGTGTGTGTGTGTGTGTGTGTGTGTGTGTGAACACTCATTATCTCCACCAGCGCTTTAGCACTGATCACAATTCTTTTTAATTAACCCACGCCGTGTATTTTTATCTTCCAATTCGATGCTGCTGTGCTGCCCGCCCATCAAACAGACAAACAACGGAAAATATCAAACAGTCATGTGTGGGAGGGAACGGCAGCGATCAAGCCGGAGATACAGCCAGTCACGGAAGGAAACAACTGGGTGACGAGGTGCCTCTTTGAAACCTACACTGTGTCACCTCTAATGAGCGGATTTGTGTTGCGTAAATCATCTTAGTCATACAGCTGTCAGATTACAGAGGCGCAGGTAGCACCGAGAATTAGGCACGGTGTGGATGCTTATGCTGGCGCTGTGACTCTCCTGCTGTTATTCATTAAATGTTTACATACTGATGTTGGCTCTGAAATAATAATCTTACATTTTATGAGATATCTGTTTATGAGTATTAACCTGGAACCCTTACAGTAATCTTTTATTTAATTTCTTTAAGCTATTAAACCATTTCTACCACAGCTAGTTCAGCAGTTACTAATTATGGAAATTAAAAAACTCATCGTGTTAAAATGAATTAAAATGTGCTATAAAGTAGTGGATTGAGGGTGCAGTTTATGACTGCAACTCCAGCTGCCTTTAGGATAATAAGTTTAATGTTAGTGTTGACAAGGCATCATCAAGTAGCATGAGGCTGCGTGCATGTTTACAAAACTGCGCTATTAATTATTTTCATTTTTAAACATCAACTGAGGAATTACATCATGATATACAGTAAATACAACATAAGCCCACAAGATGAACAGATTGGTCCATAATTATTGATTAAAAATAAATAAATCTGTTGACTTGATTACTTTTAAAGGTCCAGTGTGTAGGATTTTGGGGGATATATTGGCATCAATGGTATATAATACTCAGTTTTTCCTTACCTTAAGCCCCGTTTCCACCAAACACTTTCAGTACGGTACCTCTGGAACCAAAAGTAACCCTTCAGACATGGTACCTAGACCCTAGGTCCACTAAGCGTTTCCGCAGCAAACAGTCCTCTTAAATGTGGGCGGGGTTGTTGTCACTCACTGTATTTCCTCCTTTATCAGTCTGCACTTCGTTTATCGTCCACAGTACGAGGCTGCACGCCAAAATTTTCAGAACAAAATAAAACAGGTTGCGATGAGAGTCTCTCTCCATGGGATATTTAAAAATAGTGGGTTTGTGCATTTAGTCCTTCTCAGGCAAGGTCAAGGGTTTAGTGTTGCTGGAGCCCACAGGAACAACACCCTGTGACGCTGTGAGAGGCAGCAAAGCATCCTTTCATTTCATAGTTGTACTGTACTTTACTAATAAAACTCTCCACAGTATGAACAGTGGTTACATGAGCCTCAAAACCAGCCACAACTCAGCCCTGAGCAGAGTGACTGTCCTCTATTGACCAATCAGACTGCAGTGTTCACAGCTCCACCTTTTAGTACCAGATCTGTGTGCTAGGTACCCCAACAGAGGGGGGACCAAACATGGGGACAGTACGGAACCGTTCCATTGGTACCATCCACAACTTTTCACAGTGGAAACGGACAAAAAGCGCACCATCTGAACTGCTTGGTGGAAACAGGGCTTTAGATAGGGCCATTCTCATTTTTTGCTTTTTTGCATTGGCCACAATAGTTGTCTTGCACGCTTGGCATCTGGAAGAATCCTCAGTTGGTTGTAAACTGGATGCTCAATGCTAGATATTCCTAACTCCTACACACAGCTTTGAGGAGTCAGTCAAAGGTACAAATAAACATGCATCAATGCTAAATCAAATTATGTGGGGCCGGATCTGATTTCAACTGCTGTATATACAAAGATCTTATCAGACACAAACTTGCGGTGTCAGTTTCCCCAAAATTTGCTTTGTTTTTCTCTGTGAGAAGTTTGTGTGTGTGTTCTGTGGCTTGGCCAGACATCCTATTCAAGCAACACTGCAATAGCTTCAGATGCAAAAAACACACCGTGCACTGAAATAGCGTCTTCCTCGTCGGATTGCTTTGACAGACTGTCTAGCCAGAAACAAACTTTATAAAAGAATTCCTAAGAATGAAAATACTTCCTCAAAGAATTGTGGCCTCTGTAACAATGACTCACAACCTGGGCGGTTTGATTTTCAATGAGACTAGAAAGGCAGACGGACCACCCAGAAATCGACAGCACGGAGGCCGAGACATTCAGGTAAGAGCCTTGGCAAGCTGAATGGAACACAACACAGAAAAATAAGCCGAGAGCAACGTTTTTGTCAGCTTGAATGTCAATCAACCCTCTTTTACATTTTGACTCTTATTATTTCCTCAATTACATGTGCATTCGCTTCACTCTTCTTCCCATCCCTTACTGTTTCACACCCTGTCTTTGCTCTTTTCTTATTCTATAACATGAAGCAGGGATAGATTAAACACCTCCTACACAGATTGGAGCAGGTACTGAGGTATGGATGGGCAGAGAGTGACAGACAAACCGGGAGAAATCCTCTTCACATCGCGCTCAGCGTGTCCGACACCTCCCAAGGTCATTTCTGTTCTCCCAGCAGAGAGCCTCTGTCACTTTTAATAACTTTTAAAGGGAACATTTTTTCTCTCCTCTGACAGGCTGAGGAGTAGAGGGACCCGTCGTGGAGTGAGACAATCACAAAGTGGCGACAGAGCGAGGAGGTGTGAAGTGAGGAGACTAGCCTGCAATGACTAACAGTGTACGCTGTTACTTTATGAAAAGTATCGCTGCATGGAACAGAAGTATGAAGCCTGATGTCAGTCACCGGTGCGGTTTCAAGTTAGCTTGGGCAGCGAGCAGTCAGTGTGGCTGTAATCACCACTCTGTTATCTGTCAGTGCTGCTGTGCTTCCGACTGCTGTAACACTACGACAGGCTATGAAACATTATGACACAATGCAGCATGTGTGTGTTTTCTGCAGATAGACAGAGGTAAAACACAGGGACCAGCCATGCTGAAGAATTAAATCTACTCATGCTACTTTAAGGTGCTGGATTCATGTCTTAACCAAATGGCATATGTTACATGTCACTGTCACTCTGTGGGATTTATTATTAGGGTACAAGGCTGCCAAGAGTGCATGAAGACTATTCTTGTATGCAGATAATAACACCTGCCAGAAATAGCAAGGCATACAGTATCCATCCATCCATTATCTGTAACCGCTTATCCTATTCAGGGTCACGGGGGGGCGGCTGACATTGGGTGAACGGGTACACCCTGGGCAGGTTGCCAGACTATCCCGGGTTTGACACATAGAGACAGACAACCATTCCCGTCCACATTCATACCTACAGTAGACTTAGAATTAGTCTGAGGCTGAATTTTAAACTGGAAACTATCTCTGTACATGTATGTTTCAGCACTGTTTGAGAAGTAATCTCCACCAATACCAGCACGCCTTTAAGAGAACAGAAAATACTAAGGAGATGGTGGAAAGTAATAGATTTCTTTGTTTGGACCAATGACAAGGTGTAACTAGTATAAGTATGAGGCAGCCAAAGTAGTGGAAAATAGATTGGGAGTTGTAGCAAAGCAAATCTGGCGACATATCAGAGCAGGAGCAAGCATTATCCACCACCGGAGAAAACCATGGCGATGGGAAAGGAGTGCCCACACAAGAAGCAAAAAATCTCAAAAGGCATGTTGACCTAGCTGTAACGTTTTGGCTTGACACATCGTCACTGATAAAACCCAATCAAGAAGCGAACATGGGTGACTCCTCTGCCACCCGTCCGGACTAAAACGCAACCTTGGAGATTATAGAAGTAAGCAGCATTTTCAAACGTCTGTGTTTCAGATGTTACAAAGCACTGGTGTAGTGTGGACGCTAGGCGCAAATGTAGCAATAGTACAATACATTTTAAAACAAAAACATATTAGCGTGGGTGTAGCCTGACTCACAGGATGTGGATTGCGTGTAAACCTGCCATTGGCCGCCTATTTCAGACGGCATTTTCCTCTGCTTCTACTATCAACGTTAACGTTTTCAAAACTCTGTCGCTACGTGGAACTAGCGTCACACAGCCAGATTTATCCACACTTCATTTTAGTTCTGTACGTCAAACAGCAACAACCTCCAAGCTAGCAACCTGTTTATGCTTCCGATGTCTTCAAAGAAGTTGTCTTATTCCCGTCTTGTAATAGTGAAAAGGAGTCTTCTAAGGAATGGATCTAAACACAGAGAGTGTTGCTAATCGATGGCCATTACATTATGCAATCAGCATTCACTTCATAACAATAGGTTACAGCACAAAAACTTGTCTACTGCCAGATTCAGTCCGCCTCCGTACCTGTTCCTGTCTGTCAAGCCATCGGTCCACCATTGGATGGTTGGCGCTCAGAGAGGACCGAGTCATTTCTCTCTGGAACTGAGTGGTCCAGCCACTCGCATCACGAGGAAGACTCCGATAGGCATGGCCTCCTCTACCCTGCAGAGGAACAGGAAGAGGAGGAGAGATTAACATCGCTGCATGACTATCACGTCTATTCTCTGTTTTCCTGGACTTTAAACGGACACTTTTGTGGTCTGGTGCTATCTATAGCAGCTGGATGACAGACACTTTGTGGTGGATGTCAGTTAGCGTATCTTGGACTTGTGCCACACATCAATACTGTGTTGCTCATTCAAGTCTCACTCCATTCAACCCTCACCCATAACCCTTCCCCACAGCTAAACCTGAGCTGCTACTAAGAGGCCTATTACAAAGACAGCCACAGCCGAACTCTTCCATTACACAAGAAGCACCTTCCAAAATGCGACTGCCAAGGTAATGTCAAACACCAGCAGACTTCAGCAGCCTTATTAAAACAACCTCGAGCAGACAAACACACACAAGAACACTAGATTACATTCCAGACATGCTAGCCTTGGCATTGAAATGTCTGTGATTGAAGGTCATGGTGGCTGAGGCTATTTGAATAAAAATGAAAGCAAATTAATATTAAAAACACAGCGGAGACAGTGATTCACCAGGATGCACAAACAGAATGAGAATGATTAAAGGTCTGATGAATTACGAAACGGCAGCTAAGGAGCGAGACAGACAGAAACAGAAGTTTGGATTTCTTTAATGAGACATCACACAACAAAAGAACACAAGAAACAGAAGTTTGGATTTCTTTAATGAGACATCACACAACAAAAGAACACAGACAAAAGTTAAAAAAGGAAAACTCCCAAGTGGCATGTTGCAGAATAAGAGGGGAGGATGACAGGCAACCGAGTGGATGAACAAAGGCAAATGAAAACAAGTCATGTTCAGCGAGCGACAAAGTCGCAGCAAACAATGCAAATAAAAAATTTAAAAAAAGGAGTGAGAGAGAACAGTGGAGAGATCCCTATCCCCTGCATGCTATAATAAGCCATGTGTGTTTTAGTGCAGTTGAATGTGGCGTGACGGGGCCTGAGGAAGCACTGCAGACAGGACTGTAAAACTCAGCCGGACACACGGGCTCTACTGAGACGGCCCCTGATAGCCATCGTGGCCTCGCCCCCCGACATGCAACACGGCGTGACAAAGGACCCCTCTCCACAAACTTTTACGACACGTCAGATCGTAAAACGCAGAGAAACCCAGATACCAGCGAGGTAGCAGTAAATCATCAGACTCATATCCACCACCTAATCCCTTTATTTGACTGTGCTAAGCGTGGAGAGCACGAGGTATTGTAAAGTCATTGGGAGACGTGATGAGTTTACAGCGCTAGCTGATGACTGAGGACTCCCGTTGGCTCATATTAGGGAGATTTAGCAGGACCAGGTCTTACTCGGCCGTAACTGGACTCACAGGGAATTGAACAGAACATGGCTGACTGTAGTGTGTAAAGGAAATTACCCCAGACAATGGGGAGACACTACAGTGTATGGCTTGCATCCATACGCTCTTCTGGCAACGCTAATCACTGATGTATGGCTCCCTTTGAGAACAACGTCTGCGCCAAGACATAAATATATCAAAGTCACTGCTGACTAATACATTCAACATCTGTTTTCAATTGCTTAAAAATAGATTTAATCTTGGACTGATGGTGAATATGTGACAGTTGGATGTATGAAAAAGAGATACAGAGGATTACGAGGACTAAGACTCCCTCTTTATTGAAAACATCTAATGGCCCAGTCAAAACTGGACAAGCTGAATAAAAGCGACAGCCTCTCAGTGCTAGCTCATTACTTTTAAAACCAGCGGCTGGTGACAGACAGATTATGTAAATAATCCTATTCAGATAACTGATCACCTGCTACAGATGGGAGTCAAGCTTTAAATGGGATACTTGAACATTGTATTCAGTCAAGCGTTATTCCCAAAATCTCTCGCAAAAGTAAGATTTATTTAAGCTACAATTTGAATAGCATTTCTGTTCCCCCATTCAATTAGATATCAGCCAAAACATAATTAAGGATGTTTAGCATTATGCAAAGTCTCCATTAAAGCGGCCATCTGAAGTAATCCCTTTAAAAGAAGAGCCACTTTTTACGTGTAATCTGTAATGTCACAGTTATTGTTGTCATATGATGTGCTCATGTGCAATCAGTTGTATATAATCTAAAGTTAAATCCTGTTATGTAAATTCTGCAAACTAAACCCTGCATACCCCACAATGCATGGCAACTACGGAGAGCAGCAGAGGGGCCAAATTGCAGAACAAACCCAGAAAGAGCATCTATTGACACTCCTGTTTGGCTGCTTTTATATTTTTTTCATTCCCTTAAAGCACAGCAGCTCAAACAGACAAACATTTGAACATATTTGCTCATGGTAAGACAGGCCAGAGAAGAAGCCATCCTGACCGTTGCATTGTCGAGGCTCTGACAACTAAAGTGTCTTTAAATAGGATTATCACACAATGCTTCCAGACGCACTAATCACGTGGAGGTTTGCCGTGTCACGTTCCAAGCACTCAATCATCTCCCTTTTTTTAACCTTCCCGTTTCATTGGGAACGTATCTCTTCTCTCAGCACGACGTACAGGTCTGCCAGTACCACGTGGCAGCCATTTTGAGAAGTTAATTGGCTTCCCTTCCCTTTCAGAAGCCGCAGGGAGGGTGTACCTGCGCCACGCTTTTATTAGGATTTATAATCAAAGGCTTAAAAAGCCTCAGAAAGGTGAATCTGGAACAAAGGGAAAGTGTTTAACAATCTCTGCTCGTCTTGTTGGGAGACAAGGAGGAGTGTTATCAGAGGGAACTAGTTTCAGTTAAAGACTATCTATGCCACTGCTGGATATCTGCAAGCAGGGCAGCAGAGGTTTCATATCTAACAGTTATTTCTTTGATTTGGGGTGCAGAGGAGAGATGGAATGAAAATGAGGGAAGAAAGCAGTGAGGAAGTTAAAAACAGAGACTGCTGGAGGTTGGAAGATTTCAGAGTGCATATCTCAGACATTATAATTGATGCAGCTCCAGTACATTTGCAGCACTGGGGAAAATAACTTCTGGGCAAGAGCCTATTTGAATCAGTATATAGGACCTACTACTTGAAAGTGGTGTATACAGAATTAATGTCACGTCTATCTATTTAAAGTCCTGTTGAGTTTTAACATCTTTTAAGATTCACATAAACCTTTATAGCAGCAGTCAAGGTTACCACACATTTTAAGATACTGATGCATCACTGGACTGGATGTATTTGTTACCTTTCGTTCCAGGCTGCCGGTGCCGGTGTTTGGATTTGGTTTGTGTTTGTGCTTTTGGAAACCGGCTGTTGTGGACCAGCGAGCTGGGTTCTTTCTGGACGGTTCGTCTGGGCCAACAGGGACCTCGCCCGGAGGAAGGCCGGCCAGGGAGGGATCACTGCTGCGACGGACATGGAGAGGCATGTCTGCAGAGGAGCAAGTGGAGTACAAGGAGGGTGGAAAGAAAAGCATACGAAGGGAAAAGATAGGGGGGTGGAATGAGAAGAAATAGGGGACACAGTGAGTTAAAGCTACAACATTAAACCACTTATTCACATATTGAGAAAATCATAGTGTTCCAACTGTGGCACATTTCCGTAACTGTAAGACCCCTACAGTACCTCCTCTACTACACTACACATCCGCTGAGACGTGGGAAGTGGTGATTATAAATACTTTTGTTTCCATAGAAGGTCTGTTGGGTCCAAATGGAAAATGTACAACTCAAACTGTGAGAGGTTTGGCTTGGCCTGTGTCCTGCCATGGTGACATAAACATACTTTAGATATACTTTTAGCTGGAAAATTACCCAGACAGCTATAAAAAAATGTAAATATGAGAGAAAATTATGTATGTGAAAAATCAGCCAACCCCCTGCTCGGCCTAGCAACCCTTAAAATAACAATGACAATCGTAATTGCGGCGAAATTGCTCATATATCATGAGCTGACTCTGGAGATAAGGGTCAGTCTTACACACTGCACTACAGTCTGAAGCTGGCTCTGGAAAGTTTCCCGGGACTGAGACCAAAATTACCCCAGCCATCAAACATACACAAGAAACTGCACAGGAAACACTGGTCCGTGTTGGAGCTGCCACATTGACCGATCTGCGACTAAAACTTAGTATAAAGTTCTCATATTTGACCAGAGCTGCCAAAACAAGTAGAGGGAATGAAGTTGCCCCACACTTCACACTCCAGCTAAAACATTCAGTGAGAAATCCTGCTGATGTCTGTTATACCGAAAGAATATCCGTGAGCTGTGGTATGAATCATCTGGATTTTCCCAAAAGGCCATATGGATTTGTTTATGACGTTCTAGCAGCCTGCGCGTTACACCCATAATTATGCAAATAGTTGGGTAACCACCTGTCATCCATCGGCGGATCATGGCAGCGAGCATATGCCGGTGCTAAGCTTCCATCTGATACACCAGAGACATGTCTTAGTGGTGGAAGCGACGCATTTTAATCACGGCTTACGCTGTGCCGCAACTCGTGCGTATTTAATGCTGTGACAAGACTGGGGAGATTTGAATGCTACTGTAAGTGTTTCTTGGCGACCGCCTGCAGGGGAGCCGAGAATGGAGACAGTATAATTATGTGAGTGAATCCCAAAAATAAAGGTGAGATCAACACGTATTTGTCAGTGCCTTTATGCTCTCGACAGAGAAATCACACCCTTGCTTTCAATGTGTTGTCAAACATTCATCTTTTCAAGAAGCATCTCTCTTGACCTCAGTGACTCACAGCCGTTCTCCCATGTCCTTCACCTGCACTTGCTCTAATGTAATGAAACATCCATTGTGCCTCTCCTCCTCCTTACTATTTATTTCGCTCCCACTATCTAATCCTCTTCTACCTGATAATTGTGTGGTCTCAGGATTATGGTCGGGGCTCTGTGGCACTGAACTGTCATTTTCCTACGAACCCGTTGTTTGTGAGGTTGTTGGTTGATGTAGGAATTGAGGTTATTCTACTGTTTCGCTGATTGAGAGACACTCTGGTTCCTTGCTCGCCTGTAGTCTGTGGTTACTGGGATTTTCAAGGTTTATTTTTTCTTTGCTTGACCTATGACTATCATTGAGAGCTATACACATAAACCTGACTTGTGGCAGTCTCCATGCTTTCAGTGCTAAATTGCTTTCGTACACAATGGAGGTGACTGTTGAAGATTGTTTTGTATATTTGTGTGGCCTCAAGCACAGCAATCAGGTACCTTGGAAATCACGTCAATATAACATGATTCAGCACCTCACAATTTACATCCAGTGCTAACGCTCAGTGGATATGCAGGAACTGCAGTGCCTGAAGCGGGATGAAAAGCAGGTGTGTGGAGGTCCATGTGCAGCACATTTGACTTTCATGCAACAGACCAGAGTTTGAGTCCAGTTACAGATGTAAAAGTGGCATTTTAACCATGATCTTAATCTGACCTTAACCACTTGCCTAACCCTAACCGTAATGATATTCGTATCCATACTGTTATTGACCTTTTGCTAAGCCCGGCCCCATTGTGGTCGTCCGACAAGCTGCACTCCCTGAAGAAATATTATCATATTTTTGGAAAACTGAAAGAGTGATTCCAGAGAGAAGCAGACAGAGGGGTCTACAGTCTGTGTTTGAAGGATATATCCAGGATGTCAAACTGACTCAGCAGCAACAACAGGTTAAAAAGACAAAGATAGTTAGAAGCTAAAGCCGAACTATAGGCTACAGATCACAGTGTAAAAGTGAACCACCACATCACTGCTGATCGCCACACAAGACAATGAATATAAAGGGAAACTTTGCTGATATTGAACCAACTGTGTGGCATCACAGTGTGTGCAGATGAACAGTGTTTGGCTTTGCCCTCGTGCCGGCACCTGAACCTCCGCCGCCGGACAGGTAGGGATCTCCGGAGGACGTTCATCTGCACACACTGTGATGACATACAGCTGGTTGAATATCAGCAAAGTTTCCCTGCTTCCCTTCACTGGTTCCTGTACAGCAGGGTCAGTCTTTGTTTCACTGTTATAATCATTAAAAAGCAGACGCAGCATGTGTATACATTCAGTAGGCTATATCCTCAGTAGCTAGCTAGCTAACCCTACATTTTTCAGGGTTTGATTTTGGTTTTGGAACAGGGAAGAAACATATATCTTTTTCCAACCTCTCCAGGTAACGAGTATCATTAATACACCAGCCTGAAAATGAAGGAAATCTGAAACGACTGCATTAGAGTCAATGGAGCACAGCTGTGTTGTTGTTGGAAACTGGTCTGAGTCAGCCTGAAGCTACATTATGATTGGCCAGTCTGTGTCCTGGGGCGGGACTCAATTGCAGACAGCGAGAATAATCAAGAAAAACTGTCACTGAACATATAGGGCACTTGCTTAAACAACTAATGCTGTTGTTCTTCTTAGCAGGACAGTCTCTGGGATAGGGAACACCCCTCAGCAATCCACAGTCAGGACTTGTTTTATGACTTTCACTCAATTTTACAGTAGTTTAATGGTGTTTAAACCACATTTGACATGTTGTGTAAATGCAAAATATTGCTGGTCATTAAATTTAAGCTGCATGTTATAAACTAGAAAGAAAAAAAACTTCTTCTTGTAGCTAACTTCACTGCTGGGTTTGACAACGTTTCAGTCTCACTTCCAAAACTCCCAGTATGTTTCAGTCAGAAAGATCCTTTGTCACAGTGTGTCCCGCAGAGCAGCTCGCTCCTTCCATACGAGCAGGGGGATTTCATATGCAAATGACTGTATGATGACATCTGGAAACTTCTAGGAACTTTCTCTGCAACCAAAAAGTGGAGTTGGCGAAACTACTTTTTAACTTGAGTTAATAAAACTCTATTTCTCATGAGGGAATCATTGCTGCAAGTCAAGTTCTCATGCAGTAACAGGTAGCTTGTAAAACCACATTTTCAGAGCAGCTTTCCCAACACCCTGTTAAAAGTTTGATCTCCCTCCTAACCAAACCACTCTGCTGACATGGGCCATGCCAACAAAACTCACCAGCAGCTTTTAATATATTTTGTATTCTTTGTCACAAATGTGTTTCATTTATTTTGGCCGTTGTCTGTAGGCTTCCTCAAAGGAGGTTGGGAATTGAGTAAAGAAAACCACTGCTAGCAGCCAGACGGCCAGTCACTGTGCGTTTACTCTTAAATTAGGTTGAAGATTCAATAATGGCATTTAATAGACTTTGCCCCCTCTCGGTAACGGCTGGTTCACGTCCAGTTCAGGGCTCTAATGACGTTCACCTCAGACAGCGGGGGTAATTAACGTCCAGTATTATCCTACATGACAGGCTTAGAGATGACACACACACACACAAATACAGACAGACAGGGAGTGAGAGTGAGATCCACAGAGATGGGGGAAACTGAGAGGAAAAAACAGAATTAAATGACACAAAGTAAAGGATAAAAACCACATGATGGGAGATTTATGAATCTAAAGTGTCACATTATATCTTCATACTGTATTCTCTACCTCAGATTGAGGCTTTTTAATGTAAGACTTTTAAAATAAAACTTTGTTTTTTTGTGTATCTGTGTGTGGAAACATCGTTACACAACACACTTGATGTGGATTAAAAGCCTTGGTGTATTTCCCAGAATACCTCAAGGCTGAGCTCTTACTGGACATTTATCTTTGTCTTTTGAAACCATGACAACACAGATCTTGCTTTATGCAACGAGATTGTTTCCAGATGCTAACAGAATAAAATGTCCATTGTTGGGGACTAATCGTTTATTTGCACAATTGTATCAAACACTCACACTAAATAACTGAATTGAATTAAAATGCTACAGATAAGGAAGGCAGCTGAACTTGAGAGTTTCTATAAGAGATGCAGTGTTACATCACGAGTTGAGACATGATATGGAGTGGAGGAGGATATCATTTAATTTTAAATTTATAAGAAACTAGATTAGGCAAATCTCTTTCCCAATTTCATCAGATCATCTCATTGTTCATTCTTTCCCTTCCAGATTACAAAACTAACACAAAAGATTTAGATATGCATTTATAAAGGATTTACTCTGTGCGACCTTCTCTGCACTCTACATCTATGCTTACACATCAGCTATTAATGTCTGGCTATTTTACGACGCCACTGGCATGCAAACATTGATGCTTTAGCGAGGTCTTGTATTTAATAAAATGCTGATCCATCACGGGTACAAATCCTTACAGAATAACATATGATAAATAGGAGAGCTGTTAAGGAGTGTGTGCTTGTTTGTGTGTACACTGTTTAGAAGGTCACGATATGAAGATTCTCTCCCCTCCCCGTTCTCCCTGACCAATTTTTCTCTACTTAATTTGTGATGGGATTATCCCGGCAGTCCGAAGGGTTTGGTCGGTCCCACGTTTAATAACCAGCCTGGCCACTTCAGACCGAGCCAGCCATCGATCCAGGCTGAAGAGGGAGCGAGACCATTGGGGGGGGTGGGCTGGGGGGTGGCTAATAAAACGAGGCCCTAATCCAGCCCCTGTAGTGAGGGATTATGGCCGGGGCACAGGGTCATAGAGATGTACACACACCACCATTCACCGCAGGGAGAGGTCAGACTGTCTGGGGGCTATTACCTCGTATTGCTTTGTCCTTTATTTATCTTTCACACTCACCTTGTTTGGAAGAGAAATATATTAGCTTGAATGAATCACCATGGATAACAGAATTACTATATATGTACACAGCACTAAAGTCAATATTAAAGTCATTTAGTTTAGTATTGGATTGAAGAATCTGAAAAGCTGAATGCTGTCAGGTTACTCAACTCGATTATGGACCTACTGTGTGGGCGCAGCTACTGATTTTTACTATTTGTATGGCTAGAGGAACCTGTAGCACGGTTTGAGATGGGAAGCAATACATTTTTAGTAGGAGCACAGATCCTTGCTTTAAATAAGGTATGTGCCCACTCCACTGGCAAAAAGCACAGAAATCATCATGAAAATAAAGCCCTGAATGTTTCACTGTTCATCCAAATGGCATCTTTGGTTCTGACATCACACAAAGCCAGTGTCAGATGTTGCAACAAATACTAAAGAAACAAGAATCAATTGTATTCAATGATCTCTTGCAATGTCCAAACCATGTACAGTAAAAGCCTATTTTACATGCTCCAGATATTAAAAGAAACATTATCCAGGATATTGGCTGTTTTTCATTTATTCAAAAACGGATGTGGTGATTCAGGAAAAGATGACAACAGCAATGATAGTCCAGTAAATGGTGTGTGTTGGTCCAATCCGCATGTGCCCTTTCTGCTGGCAAAAAGAGTCGGCATCAGCATTATGAAAATAAATTCATGAATAACTTGCTACAGCAACTTGGTGAACCCACTGTAGCGAGGTAAGTTCAGTGTTCATGGAGAGGGCGTCTTCAGTTCTAACATCCCACAGGGAAAATTGCCTTGCAAAGTCAGACCACATCTCAGTTTCATAACTAGTGTTAGCAAAATGTCTAAAAAGAATAAACTAAGCTTGGTCAGATGTGTTTGTGACCAATCAGCACGTTTCAAAAATGGTGTTACAGATATGAAATGAAATATTATCTTGTATTTGTAGGGACCATTTTTGACCAAATACAGACACTAATTCGAGGGAAAAAGGACATGTCTGTCCAGTTTGAAAAATCCAAAACAAACATCAATGACAGCCAAGCGACCCCTCCTAAGTCCCACCCCTTTCTGCTTATGCTCCAATGACAGTTAAGCAAGCTTGGCGCCCAGCAGAATCTTGGTCAACTTTCCTCTTTCCTGCTATACTTAGCAAGATGTGCTACATGCTAAGCTCATCTTTGTTGACAAGACTTTAAAGATGGTCAAAAGATGTGTCTGGCGGACCTGTAAAAGCAACACTCAACACATGACATTATTGTCAGTCTTCACAGACATATTTTGTAGCCTATATAGTCAAATCTGCAGCTAATGTTAGCAAAATGCTATCTTATAAGCTGGCTATTGCAAATATAGCTGCATCAACAGGTCTAGTGTCAGATCATTAACGTAAGCTAGGTTTGCTTCCTCCCTTTTTCTGTGGTAACATTAAAGAGATTTGAAAAAGAACAGATAGGTTGGTTGCTGACATATTTTCAAGATGGCAGGGATTACTGTTAGCCAGATCAAGGCTAACGTTCCTTTGTTCTGAAGTTACTTTTTGTGTAATTGGATATACACAACGTCTAGCATCCCATTGTAAATGTGTCCTTTGATCAGATTCTGTAGTCCTTGCTGTCAGCTTCTTGAGACTATATTGCCAGACACCCAGAAACTAATATAAACTGCAGCACCCCACTAAACTGAGCCAGCATCACTAAGATTCTTTTAAGCTTGTCTGACCTAGCAACAGTAACTAAGGGGACCTGGACTTTGGATCTGTCAATTGGTGTGTTGGTCCAGTCAGGAGTAGAAAGGGTTGCTGTCAGATAGATAGACAGAGTAAGTAGTGGGGTGTGGGGGAGATCATGAGCCACTTCCACTGACTATGGTTTTATAGGGTCTGATGACTGTGGGGACAAAATATCTCCTGAAGCCGTCAGTCTTGCAACACAAGGAAATAAGCCAATCACTTCGACTGCTTCTCTGCCCTGCCATGATGTTGTCAAGAGAGTGGTTGCAGTTCACTTTGCTCCGTGTGCAGATCTCCACAACAGTCCCCACTGAATCCAAGCTCCTGCCAAGTACTGAACCTGGCTTCTTAATCAGCTTGTCCAGCCGTTTCTTGTTCTTGTCCGTCATGCTGCCTCCTCAGCAGACTACGGCATACGGGAGCGCACTTAGCACCACCGATTAGTAAAACATATGCAGCATGTCATTGCACACATTAGAAAAAAACCTAAGCTTCCAGAGAAAGAAGAGACAGCTCTGCCCCTTCTGGCAGAGGGCATCCGTATTCACCAGTCCAGCTTATTGTCCAAGTGCACGCCATGGTATTAGGAGATAACTGTCTGCCTCTACTGTCAAATCCAATTTAAATAGCCTAATGTCAATCTTAAGCAAGTGTCTTCTCAGACAAAACATGAGGGATCACATCATTTATCCCTGACAAGATGCTACGAGGATGTGTTTGACGAAACCCACTCAGACAGCGATGTTCTTATAGAGCCCTTTGAGGTCTTCTTGATGCTTTTGTGTTGCTCTGATGTATTTGTAGATCTAGATGCTGTTATAATATAAAAGGAAATTTACACTCTGAGCTGATGTCAAGGGACAGGCTTAACATACACGTTTAACTGCCTGGTGTGAGAAGTGAGGAAACCCCTGGGATGAACGGTGCAATGTCACTAAGTGTTTTAATACCTTCTTAAGTTTTATTAGCTGGTTGCTTGAGATAAATATTTACAGAGACAACGTTTTAACATTTTCCACAGTTTAACATGAAGTAAAAATGTCCAAATTCTTGCGAACAGATAAAATCACACCACTGAAAAATGTACTTTTTACACAGTCATCTCTTTAGTCATCTCATAAACAGCACCACCCGGCAGTATAGCTACATCTACCTCACTTCACTTTCCCACTTTTCCTTCAAGTGGCTCTAATAACGCAGCAAAATCAACTCCCAACTTAGTGGTGAAAGAGATGGGGGTCAGCTCTAATGTATTAGCCGTGGAAGTTTCCAATCACTAAAATGGCATAAAGTAAAGAGAGAGGGTCCTTACTATACCTGAAGAGGAGGGAGTGGCTCTTCCTCCTGACTGGCTGCCAACTCAAGGTAATGGAGCTGTTGCCTCAGCATACTGATAAGGTCATAGAGAGAGGGCAAGACGGGACTGTGCATCTGTATTTTTATTGTTATGATGACCGAATTACCTCACAGGGATAGAAAAACTAGCAAATACATCCTGCCTCTCCTGACGTTTTACAAGGGATTATGTAACCAAGAATTAATTAGGTTGAGATTTGGGTATTGCTGAGGTTTTGTTTTCTGCTTAAAGCTGGAGTAGGCAGTTTTATTTTGGCGTCACTGGGCTCAAGTCCCATAACCTTTGAGCGTGGTCTGAGAGAACACTGGACATCTTCACCTCCTCTTGGCTCTGTTTTCAGGCTATAAAAAATCTAGCCTGTGATGGGAGACTCTGGCCAATCACAGAGAGAGGGTGTTGCTATTGACTGTTCTACAAATGTAGATCCACTTTCATGCCCCTTTGCTGAAAACCTTATTCAGTTGCGGAGAGTCCTGCGGAGAAAGTTGCTATTCCAGCAGTGGCAACAACTGCCTACACTGCAAAGCAACCCAAAGACGGAAGACGGACAAAAATAGAGACTAAGATAAATGATAAAAACACATTTCAGTATCATCAAAGTGTTTCAGAGATGGAGCTTAAAAGTTGCTTATAATTTAGCCTTGTGCTAACCGAAGCCAAAGGCTCACAGCTGCGGCTTCAAGTTCCAGTTTATGTTGCTATCTTTTGGTAGAGCCCCGACTGTGTCCTCCAGCTTACTCCCCGCTGCTAGAGACCACCTCACCAAGAGGAGAGTGGGCAGCAGCCCTGCAGACGGACTTCAGTCAGCAGCTGCAGCAACCCCGAATCCAGCTAGCACAAACCCCAGTTCCAGGGATGAGACAGCCCCGAGTCCATGACGGATCAGCAAACTTTCTGTTGCTGCCATTACGTTACACAAGTTAGACCCAGCCACCAGCCCACTGAAAATCCAGCACAGGGGGGTTTGCACTGGCTGACTTCAAGCCATTACAGCCGCCAACCGAAGATCCGTCTATTGAGCTGCTGCCTGCCCTCCTCTCAATGAAGCAGTCCACATCAGCGGGTAGCGAGGCAGACTCTTGTCTCATTTGTGGTCTGATAATCTGAGAGAAAGCGGATCAAGGAGGGGCTGAATGAATTCGCTGAGGTTAACTATACAATCAATGGTCGTCTGGTGGGAAGGACTTCGGACCGAGAGGGTAGAGCTGCAGAGAAGGATGTATTTTTAAATACTGTTTTTTGTTTTTGTTTTTTTCCCGGATTGTTGCCTACCTCAGCTTTGATTCCAAGAGGATATTTAGGAACTGGCTTTTCATTGGCCAAAAACACTTCACATACAAGCATAGAGAACTGTGCTGTGTTACTTGAATCGCTGTCCAGCCCTGAAGAAATCAACCCAAGCAAGGTTGAGACTATTATACCTTTCACACTGTTTGAAAACACGTCAGGCTTTAGAGTCAGTTTCTTCAGATTAAAGAAAGAGCTTTTTTCCAGATTCTCTTTTTTTTGCTGATTTTTAACCATCGTACAAGGAGATATCTGCTGTAGAAAGAGTGTCATAACCCGTCCTCCACACTCAAAAACCTCAACAATTAGAGTCAAGAGTTTTTCTTGACTAAACACCATTTGCTCCAATATCACTGATTTCACTGACACCTGAAAGCAAGCAGCTGAAGTGTGTTCTCTTGAGGTTGTCAAAATGTCTGGGAAAATAAGTCTTTAACTTTAAGGGTAAATATATGAATAAAATGCTGCTCCTTCACTCATCTCTGTTGTTCGAACATTTCAAGTATGGTGTTGCAGAAGGTGTTTGTCAAATGAAAAACCCCTCCTATGACATCACTCAGTAGTTTGACACACAGAGCCATGCATCAACACTTTGTTTTCATATGTGGATTCACCCTTTAATCAGAATATGAGAGGCAGGTTCAGGAAAAGAAGGAACACAGCTACATTAGAACATACTGTAACTCCTGCAGTGAGCGTCACAGATGCTATAATATATCCAAAGATGGAATTTTCCTGTACAGTAAGATGTGGGTGAGAGGTTAAAGAACAGATAAAGCTGGGTCTCCTCTCATATTTAAATACAAATATGTGCATGCAGTCTGAATATAGGCACTATCAGCTGAGCAGGAATGAAAGCTGTCTGGTGGGTGAACTGGGTATTTTCTCTTGAGGCCCTCTGGCCCCAGCATACGCCGAGTCCATGCTTTCACATCGAACTGATTTAAATATAAATGCCAAGCAACCGTGGCTTCATGAAATGTCTAAAAGCTGTTCTTTTTCCTGGGCTACTTTGAATACTTCAAGCCTGGGCCAGTTCAATGCCTGAATAAATTATGGCACTGAGCCATTTTAACTCTCTTCTCCAACCACTGACTACATATTGATGTCCCTTGTGTGCGGCGAAGGGGATTTCCACTGAATACACCATGACCTGAATCATCCACGGGGGGGACAAAAAATTCCATTTTGGGGGGGAGCAAGACAGTTCTGCAGCGGTGGGAACCAGGACTGTGGAGAAGGAGATGAAAAATGTAGAAGACTTAAATAGGATGCTGGTCAAGCCAAGGCCATGCAGGGTCGAGAACACCACTTAGTGCTTCTGTGAAGTGTTTAGCAAACTCTAATCCAATGTAACAACAAAGACTGAGACGAAACTTTGAATACACATCAACTGTTGACCTTTACCAGGAGCGGAAGATGAAATCCAATAGATGGATGGAAAAGCACTTTAATGCAATAGGGCAGTTATGAAAACAAAACCCTACTTGGCTTTAGAGCTAAGTGCCCAACTGTCTATACATTGTGTGTGAGTCTGCTTCTGTGCACATGTATGTTGTATAAATTTGTATGTGCAGGCTCGTAGGGATGGGCGATATGGACAAAAATTCATATCTTGGTATTTACAGGCTGACTGGCGATACGTGATATACATCTCTGTATTTTCTATGAAATGGGCTACATATTTTCAGTTGCAAGTCAAAGCCACATTTGAGATGGCACAAGCAGTTTTATAAAAACAAACTGTGATCAAAATAAAATGCAAAGACAGGGATTTTATTCCCCTGTTTGACAATATGCAGCTGCACAACAGTTACACCTCCAAAACACTAGTCAGCGGTGGGGTTTTTGTTAAGTGCTGTAAAGTTTAGTTGATTTAAAACACACAATAAACACACAATAAACATGGCTTAGTTGTGACTATTTCAAACACAAGTACACAAATCAGTTTCACTATAACTCGCAGCATTCACAGACAAACACTTGTCTTCATCTGGACACATTTTCCCCACAAATACAACATGCTAACGTTATTAGCACAAGCCTATGGTATTTTACATTGTATAAATTAGCCTAGCAGCTAGTGGACTTTTCCTCCAGGTACAACAGCAACATTTAACACAGGTAACGTTACAAAATTTGGCTCCATTACAACTCACAAGGTTCACCGACAAAACAACTGTCTTATACTAAACACGTTTTCCAAACATGCTAACGTTATTAGCAGTCTATGGCATTTTACATTGTATAAATTAGCTTAGGGATAGCATAGATTTCCTCTGCTCATATGAAGCCATGATAAATCACACACAAGACTTAAAATGCTATTTTTGTGGAGGCTGTATTGTCTTCATGATTTATTGTTTCTTATCTGTGAAATTAAAGTAAATAAAAGCTTTGTTTCCACTGAGGGAAATGGTTTCAGCTTAAAAAAATAAACAGGAGGTCTGCATCGCTGTGCTGTGTAGTTACATTTCTGGGGAGGTGCACATCAGGCTACGGCTTTAAAAAGTGTTGCTGGAGAACTTGTGAGTGAGTGAGCGAGAGAGGAGAGATGCACACTGGTATGTGTCATGTAACGCAACTTGACCCTATATTGATATAAACAGTGTTGTCTAAATTTATGTCTTGCTTTAAAATATATCGATATATCATACATGATCATTATATCGCCCACCCCTGCAGGCTTGTGTGTTTTTGGCCTTTCATGTACATGTGCATGTTTGCATCCAAATCAGTTCTTACATTACAATGTCATCTTTTATATTGAGCAAATCCTCTGTGTAAGCAATCTGTAGTTTCTTCTGTCTGACACAGTGACTGGGAGCTCCTCTCTTTCATTTTCATTCAGCACCCAAACCTAAAAAATCTGTCAATACAGTTGCATAAACCAACTGTATTAAAGAACTACACATCTGTCTTGGTAAACAAAACAAAAAAAGCCCATCATTCAGTGTCTTTCAGTCATAAAAACAATCCAATCATATGATAGTTTGTCAACTTTCTATTTCTGGTGCACCACTGAGTTGGTTCATGCACAAAAGGACATGTTTGTAGAGGATTCAAAACAAACCCTGGCCCTTTGTCCTTCATGCTGTTTACAGGTTCTAAAGGTGAAGTTCTTCACACAGCAGTCTCCTCCTGCAAACTGACCCAAAATAACACTTGACTGGCTGTGTAGCCTCTGTAGGAAATAATCTCTACTCCTTTTGATGGTTGATAGAACTAATAGATCTCAAGAGCTGCAAAGATTAGTTGAAAAATCGATTAGTCAATTCGTTTTTAAGCCAAAAGGCCAAATATTTGCTGCTTTCATGCTTCTCAAATGTGAGAATGTGATGCTTTTTTTGTCATACATGATAATAAACTGAATAACTTTGGATTTTTGGACATTTGGTCTGATAAAACATACAAGTAGTATGGCACAGGTGTGACATTTTTTGTCCAGGAAAACTATATTCCTTTTGTCTAATCTATGTTTCATAATATCAAATTGGATCATTTTACTGTTAAATAAGGATGTAAGCATACCCATTAAGTTCTACTTAGTTCGGAGTCACTCCCCTCCTCACTGACAAACTTCATATGTCAGTCTTTTTAGTTTCGGTGTTGGGTATGATGTCCTATCAGAGTCCCTGAGTCAAACACTACAGCAGGAGAGAGCTGTGCTCCCACAGGGTTTCTGAGTCAACTGTCCTTTTTTCATTTTAGGCAAAACAATAGAGAGAGACAGAGACTGATTCTTTTCTCCTGACAGAAAGACAATACAGACTATTTACTGGAGAGAAAGAGGAGAGGATGTCAGACTTCCTCAAGTCCTCAGAGATGAGGCCTCCAGCAGCAGACACCTAGACACTTCAACAACAATAGCAGAGATGTGTGTGTGTGTGTGTATGTGTGCTGCTCTCAGTCTTGTTTCCCCAGACAATGAGGATCTCAGAGAGGAGGGGAGGAGTGGAGTTCACTCCCCAAATCAAAGCTGACTCATCTAGGTCGAGCCTCTACTCATGCTGAGACCCCGGAGAGCAACACAGTTAGTGTGTTTATGTGTTTGCATGTGCGCACATTTGAATGGGTACAAACACACGAACATGTTTATGCCTTCATGTGCACATGCTTCCACAGTCTGTCATATCTCTGGGCTGTTGAGCAATTAATAAACATTTGGGGTCAGGTGATCATGCCTCATCTCTGGGCCAGGGAAGTTCCTCTGGCCCAAAAAGGTTGGGAAATACACGAGTAGCTCCACTCCTGTTTTGAATCTAATTATACTCGGATTAAATTTCCTGCTGTGTGCGCACATTTTGATTTTTCATATTTTATCCATTAACCGTCTCTTGCAAAAGTAGCACCATAAGTTTCTCTTGGTTTGTTACTTCATTATGCCGCCTATCCATTCCCCCATAATAATACAATCTAGTAAAAACCATATTAAAAAATGGGACCAGCAGCCCCATTACAACACCCTAACTCTACCCCGACTTAGACCAGACTCATGGAGACTACCCTCCACAGCCTGGCCCTCAGGGAGTCGCTAATCAGCAAACCAAACAACCCTCAGTCGGCCCAGAAACAGGTCCGCAGCAGCACCTTCCATGTAAACACCATTTTGTGTGTTTCTCCATTAAGGCCGGTCCGGAGGTACAGGCTCTCAGAGAAAAGGGGCCATAAATCTCACTCAACCTGATATGTGGCCAAGTCGCTCATGATTAAAAACACCGCTCTGAAAATGTCACGAGCCAGCCAGCAGTGCTAGAAGCTAGAGGCACGGCAAAAGCTTCCAGTCTTGATACATTTAAGGAGTCATTTTGGTTGGCCAAACAAATTTTAACTTCTAAAGTACATATCAAAAACTCGCCACTGCTGAGATAAATAAAGATGTCTCCCAAACAGCACCACTGAAATGTCATTTTAGTGGGAGAATACTTTAAGTCAACTTTAGGCTACAATGAATCCTGCCACAGCTACTCAGCCACCCTGAACAATGTCATTAATATGGCTTCTACTGGTCCTTCTGAATGTCCTGTTGTATTCTGAGAAGGTTTTTGCACCCAGATAAGATGAAATAACAAGTTGTCCATCAGTAGCAACTGTTGGCCTTGAGCTGTAGTAGGCTTACGCTTGTTTCACATGTACAAAGCAGAGTTTTGATCTGAAGTGTGTAAACAATAGACTCACAATGGACCACATTAAAATTGCAAGCATTAAAATCGATGCGGCAGAACTAAAGATACAGTCTTTTTTATTCTCCAGATCCCTCTTCATTGTCAAAACCTGGTACCTAAATTACCCACAATGCAACTCAACCGCTGGCAATGTGGTGGATATTTAGGTGTGTTATGCTAGTAGTGTAACTCCACACCCCAGATTTTTCAGCTCAATCGCCAGAATAAACGAGGGCATTGGACATGTCTACGAACCATGGATATGTTACATTTGTGCATTTACTATGTGGAGTATATGTTTAGTGTTTTCAATTTACCATTTTATGTTGTGACAACTCTGTGGTTAATGTGTGGTTTCGTTTAGCTACAAAAAACACTTGGTTAGGGTTAGGAAAATATAATGTTTGGCATAAAATACCCAGTTTTGTTGCCTCAAACACGGCTGTAAAATGTCCTGACATCTTGTTTGAAATAGGAATTGTTTGTTGGTTTCAAACAGTGGTCTGCTGCTTGGCAGCTGACTTGAACTATGTCACTTTAGAAGTGCTGATATGATATGTATTAAATGCACAAATGTAACATATCTGTGTTTTGTAGAAACATACGATGACAACATTTTAGATTTTTTCTTTTCAAACTCACAGACTTCAGCACCAGACGATGCTGTGCGTTTATCAGATTCCACAAAGCTCACTTTAGAGACACAAAATGCTTTACCAATGTTTTAACATATGCAGTAGTGCTTACAAACACCTGTAAACAGGCTTTGAAGTTTACAATCGGTGGAGTTTCCATTTTAGTATAAATGTGAGAACTTCTGCTTATACAGACACAATCCCATACATCACAGGTGCAATGTATAGCATGTAAACATCAATTTTGAAATAATTACAGTAATTATGAGACGTAGCAACAATAATGATATGGAGACATGATCGTTACTGAGAAGACTTGCAGCTTATATAAGCCTCCGCACTAGATTTTCCACAGAGGGTAACCGTGTCTTTGCAGAAAAGCTGCAGGATCAAGAGTTTACTTCTTCTACATCTTAAAAAGCCTAAATTGTCAGAGATTTGATTGTCACAGCTGATGTGTGAGCAGAAACCCGAGGCTGATGAGTGAGTGAATGAATTGGAGTTTGTGGCAGGTCAGACAGCATCTGACGCATGGAGCTCATTCCACTGCAGGTTCCAGACAGCACGTACACAAAATCCATATCGCAAACATTTCAGCCACGAGAACAACTTCTTCCCCTGCTTGGAACAAAAACATCCTCAATCCAGCTCTTTTCAGCAAAGATGACGAATGCAAACTTTCACCAGACTCCCAAACTTGTTTTTTTTTCTGCTGGACCCTTTGATGATTTATTGGGAAAAACAGAAAGTTATTTGGTGTGTGAGATGAGAGGAGTGCTGCTGGAGGAGTGATATGGGTACTGGTGTGAGGCCTGTGTTGTTCAGTGGACGGAGACATTTCTGGTTAAAAGCTGCCTGCTGCTGGGAGCTGCCACTGAGTACATATGCTAATCTTGAAACAGCTTACACACAATCTATTTCTGCTCAGATTCACACACACAAGCAGCATGTATGAGGTCAGAATGGTTTACATGCAACAAGTCAAAGCATATCACAGAGGCGTTCTTTCCATAACGCAGAGCAGAGCGACAAAGGCAAAAACAAAAGACGAGAACTCAGAGTCGGCGCTGCTCGGCGCTATGGGAAGAACTTTTATTGGGACTGTTTTAGAAAAAGTGAATGCTGGATGCTAAGAAACAGATGGTATTGTGATGTGCAGACTGTGTTTTGGATATGCATCGCTCTGATCAGTCACGCAGTATTATGAAAGCACATGAGGTTTTCATAGAGATTCGAGGCAGGGGATGATGAGACGGAAGCAGGGGTTTCGAAATTCTAACTTCATCTCAGTATGTAAAGCACCGCTCTTCGGAGGAATAACAGTAATTGGGCAACGAGGTGTTGAGAAACTTTTCCTCGGTCTCACTGATAATGCTGATGACGACAGTGTGTCCCAAAATAATGCCTGTATAGTTTAAGAAAGTGGTGGTTTGATGGAAATAAAATGAAAGTCACAGGATGGCTAAGAAGTTAAAGGCGCCTTGTGTGTATCACTTCAACATCAAACTGTCATTACCACAGTTACTCTACACTGCTTTTTACATCATATACCACTTGGTTGGATTTCACAGAGAGCTGGATTGGGTCATGGCAACAAAAAGAGATGGCTTCACAGGCCGAAACAGGAAAAGTTTATGGCCGGTCAGTGCAAGTATACCTTAAGTTTTCAAAGTTCCTTGTAGCTGTGGAAGTTAGCAGTTAAAGGTCTCAACCGAGGTCCCAAGTTTCAATTGCTCACGGCAATGGCACAACTTGATCCCAAAGTAAGGTGTGCAGAATGATGAAATATGCAAGTAACTTTTCGGCAATTGCAACAGCACTTGAAGTACTGAAGTCCTGACCGTGTGCTGAAAAGCATGAACTTTATCCTTTTTGCAGTTGTCTGGACACACATATATCCATTTTAAAAGAGAATGTATGGGGCTTACTCTAAATCGTGCCGTCATGCTAAGGTGGAAGTTTGCTAACTTTTTTCTTTGCTTTGGACTTTTTATTTATCTTGAACCACCAACTATAGAATCACAGCACCATGGCCAAAGTTTGTCTCAGTTCAAAGTGTCACACCTAAAGTTTAATTTTATCTGTTGTAAGCAGTCATCCCTTTAAATGTAAACTAACTAACACTGAGCTTAGCAATTGTTTGAGTGGTCCGACACTGTGGCCACAGGAAGAGGAATCAATCAGAAGAAATCAAGGGGTTTATTTGCCTGTCTCCTATCAAGAGTTACTTCAATGAAGTGATGGAAGTAAAAGACGAAAATGAATGAGCAGAGGCAAAAGAGGCAACCCTGTCTCCTAGAAATTAACTTTATATACTACTAAATTGCTTTCCCAATTGCTTGGGGTGTCAAACGTAATTGCTGGGATTATGTTCAGAGGCATTTTTTTGTGAGTGTGTTTTTCATTTTGAGTCAATGAAGATTTTCCATCCAACCATCCTTTTTCATCCGCTTCAGGTCGTGGGGGCAGCAGGCTGAGCAAAACACCCCAGACATCCCTCTCCCCAGCAACGCTTCCCAGCTCCTCCTGGGGGACCCCAAGGTGTTCCCAGGCCAGATGAGATATGTAATCCCTCCAGTTTGTCCTGGGTTTGCCCCTGGGCCGCCTACCAGTGGGAAGTGCCCGGAACACCTCTAGGAGGCATCCGCACCACCTCAACTGACCCCTTTCGATGCAAAGAAGCAGCGGCTCTACTCCGAGCTCCCTCCGGATGTCCGAGCTCCTCGCCCTATCTCTAAGGCTGAGCCCAGTCACCCCACGAAGGAAACTCATTTCCGCCGCGATCTCATTCTTTCGGTCACTACCCACGGCTCATGACTGTAGGTGAGGGTTGGGACGTAGATGGCCCAGTAAATTGAAAGCTTCGCCTTCCGGCTCAGTTCCCTCTTCACCACAACGGACCGGACCGTCACGAGTGTTCATGAGTGAGGGTCAATGAAGATTTTGTTGCTCCTAAGTCGTAGGACACTAGTTGTGGTGGATGGTGGGTATACAAAATGTAGGATTCTGACACAGAAGTCAGAGGTTTACATCCTGAATACCTTGTGCGGTTTGATTAAGGCAACAAAAGCACTTTGGTTCCAGTTACTGAGAGACTGTGATTTAAATTAAATGCTAATTCTTATGCTGTGTCTCATGAATTTTGGACTGTTACCTGCATTAAAAAAAGACCATGATCTTTCTTTAAATTTAATCATGTTCTGCCAGTGCCTAAAGAAATGTTGATAATGCTGTAGTTGTGATAAGTGGATATTGGACTATAATATTCTGAAGAAAAGAAATGAAACATGTTGTCAGTGAACATGTTAATGATATGTTCACTATCGACAGTTTTGGCTACTTTCCAGAAATGTTAATGAACATTTCCTCATTATGTTAATAGAAAACGTAATCGAAAGCAACACGTCGTTTCCTCCTGAATGTGTTCAGTGTTGCAAATTAGTTGCATATAAACTTAATTTCCAGAAAAACAGGGAGGGTGATGACATGACCCACACTTTTTTAAGGATTTAAGGTAAAACAATGCAACTGTTGTCTGAAACAAGGACTATACAGTGGGGTGTGAGGTTGCTGACAACACAGCTTGAACCCAGTCTTCATTTAAAGTGTGGGTCATGTCATCACCCTGCCCTTAAATGATGGAGCACCCAGAATTGAGCTGGGGACCTCCTGATCTGCAGTCAAATGCTCTACCACTGAGCTATACCCCCCGACACTATCCCCAGGCCTCAGTGGGGAGATACTATGAGTCAGCCAGTCGTGGGTTTGATCTCTGCTACTTGACTAAATTCCACATGACAAAGACAATTTGGGGCAGCAGGCTTTAGGAAGTGGCCAAGAAATTCAACCCGTCCTGTCAAACTGCATCTGCTCAGCTGCAATAAGATGCTAAAAACAAAACCTGCTCCAGGGGGTTTCCCTCTAGCTGAGTGCTAGTCCATGTAGAGAGTAGAAAATGAAAGGAGACTTCACTCATGGAGATCAATAAAGAGTTATTACTGTTAATACAAATGTGATGTCATGACAGAATCTGCAAGTGATCAGAGAAAATGCATGAAAGGCTTCTCACACAAGATCTGGGGCCGTATTTACAATCGTCCAGAGAATAGACTCAGAGAGCTCCTAACATGGCATAAAAATTTCGGGCAAGGAGCCCTAGCTTATGAGTGATTAGGGAAAATTCTCAGAGCAGCTCTGTGCAAGGAACAGACAGAAACTTTTACCTTAGAGGGGATGTGTGGTTAGCCCCATCGCTGGGTATGATGGATTCAAAAAGAAAAAGAAGCCTTGCAGTTGTATTCCTCCTCATACCAACCAGGAAGGTTGTAGTTTATATCCATATTTGTCCAGACTCATATGTAGCCATGAGAGTAGACAGTGCTTCAGATATGTATGTTAGTGCAAGGAAGCACCAAATTCGAAACCAGATTGTTACACAGCACAGTTTCACAGTGCCACTAATTCAGTATCTGACCAACTGTCTCCCCTTCTGTTCCTGAGATATGGTGTTGAATAATGACCAGAAAAGTGTTTTATGTGGAACATCATGATGTCACCGTGAAGTTAAATTTTGACCTTTCAAATATAAAATGTCATAACTTCTTCATTTTATCCTGTTCGACATTTATGTGAAGTCTTGTCATAATTAGGGCATGAATTCTTCAATCATTGCTGAAAATTGAGCTTAGCGTTCAGCTCAGCTCACATCCCAGTTACATCAGCTGATCTCAAGCAGCCCAATTCACTGATGGAGCGGCTGATTGATCACATGATTCCTTTCTATGCAGCCAATTGGTGATTCTCATTCAGGGCGCCCTATTTAAACTGCTCTGGCCTGCCTACTGTTGCTGCTTCCTCTGCATGTCCCTTTGCAACCTGCCTCCACCCCAGCTCCTCCTTTTCATGCTGTATCTGACTTATCAATGTCATCTCTGTTTGTCGTTGATGCTGCTCTGTTCTGTTCCAAGGTGGTCTTTGCTGCTGCTCTCCCTGCCTTAGGCTTTCCATGTAGGTGCATGGGAAGGCAGGAAGGTTTGCTCTCTCTGCCTTAAGGCTTTCCATGTAGAAGTATGGAAGTGCAGGGAGGTGTGCTCTTAGGCTTTCTGCATAGGCCTAGGAAAGGCAAAGAGGCCCCAGAACAGAGCCATACCACCAAATATAATACTGCTAATGAAAATAAAGTTTTCTGTGATTAAAGCGGTCCTGACTGAAACATGTTTCGTGAGGTCACACTGACCTCTGACCACCAAATTCTACTCAGTTTGTCCGGGAGTCCAGGAGGACATTTGTGCCAAATCTGAGGAAAAATTTCCTTCAAGGCTTGAGATGTTATGCTCAGGAGAATGGGACGGACGGACAGACAACCCTAAAACATAATGCGTCTGGTCATCGCGCCGTGATTGTTTGTGTGATCGCTCTGCTGATGGGAGGTTGAATCAGAACTAAGTCATCACTGCTGCACTGTTGCATTTTTCCAGTTACCAAATATCTTAGTATTGTAATCACTTTCTTTTCCAGTGTTACAGCCTTATGGCGTTGGACGGGAGATGTAAGCGCACCTCTAATAAGATCGACCACAAACATCCCTACATGACCTAATCTGTAGTGTTTCATTCACTTACTCATTCAAGATTTGGAGGATAATTCTCCAACCTCTTTGTCTTTCTGCCACTTACTCCTCTGCTTGAGAAACTCTTAAGCCTCTTAAAAATCCTCCTACCTACTACTAACAGTTTTTCACCTAAGGAGCTCTCTTAAGGGATAAGATTGCCTGGGTCCAGACACTGGAACCAACCCACTCCACCAAGTTGACTGATTTGTGCAGCATCATGGCACACGGTTTGGAAATACAAATCAACCGTTGTCAAGCTATTGTCAAGTGGTGTGTCAAAGCCAATGAGGACTAATAACAACAATGGCTTCAACTATAGACAAGATAGATGCTGCTGGGGGCTGTTCTAAATCGACGTGTCTTCTCAAAATCGCCTGACATCGGAGTTTGTTTAACTTAACTCCTCTCCACTCTTAAAACCCTGGCAAAACAGGTATGTCGGCATGGCTACGCATCAGTGTGGACTTAAAATGAGGTCAGATTCAGGCAGATACGTTGGTCTGATTGGTTAGAGAAAATCGAATCCACCTCTCCCACGCAAATCGAATAGAGTGGATGGCATCTCAGACTGAAGATGGAAACAGAGTGTAATGAGCTGACAAATCTGTTTGATATTGACTGAGGGCTAAGATGCTTTGTGAATAACTTTTTAACAGGATCTAGTCTTAACTGTGAGGGGGAATTCTTAGAAAACGTCATAATCATATGAATTATCTTCAAATTTCATCACTAGGAGCAACTCTTTGAACAAGGAAGCTTTATGAATACAGCCCCTGATTATAAAAGAGTTTGCTGCAGTGGTGGAGTTAGTGATGTTTTCTCTTTTCATTCATGTGTTTGTGCTGCTTCCTGTAGGCGATTGAAAGCATCTCAACACGTATTAATAATTCATAGTTCAAATCTATGCCAAAAGATAAGGAGCAGCTTTTCTCCTCATATCCAAACAATCCAGACCCAGAACTTGAGTCCAATATACCAACATGTGGTTTCTAAACCTCTGCATGGGCAGCATGGAGGAAGTCTGCAGAGCAGCCGCTGCACATTGTCAAATTAATTTGCCCTTAATGTTCAAATGGCTGACAGAAACCATTCCATGAGAAAAGACAATAAATCAAGCGGGGTATGTGAAAATGTTTTGCTTTGATCAAAGCTGTGATTGTGAGCCAAAGTAAGTACTCTGAAAGTGATCGTGTTTGTGGGAAGATGGGAATGTGGTCGGGGAGTGTTCTGGGATTTCCACAGAGCTTTAGGGTGGACTGTATCTTTGTAGATCTGATAAAAAAACAGGGAGAAGGAGAGTAGGGGGATGAGAGACATTCTGTAGCTGTGGTCAGGAGGATGCATCGCCCTCTTTCTTTCTCTTAAACGCAAGCCGGGACCAGTTTCATCATCATTTGTGAACCCTTCACTAACATTCACTGTGTGGAGTGTGCAGCACAATAGTAGGAAGAGTCACATTTTATGACTGGATAGGACTCTGTGTTACACGTCCACATCTGTGTATTTCTGTGTATGTGCTCATTTGTGAACACATTCACCTTTAATAATGAAAACAATTAGCATTTACTGTCTTGTATGCATACATCTCCCATGTTGTTTACGTGTATACATTCGCATGTGTGAATGAATACCTGTCGTCCTGCATTAGGCGTGTGTGTAAACACTCGTATGTTTCCAGCCACATGTGGCTGCCAGCATGGGCCTGCACATGCCTCTGAGTGCTCCCCTCACATGTGCTTTGAAGCAGACAGACTTCACAGGTGACCTCCCTGTGGAAGACAATGAAACAGAACGGCGCAGGAGCGAGAGGAGGTGGGGGCCTCTTACAAAGGGACTAATGAAGAGGGTGGAGGAGTCGAGGGGTTGTTTGCAGGTCCACTGGGACGAGGAGCCCGGAGACAAAGAGATGCTAAACACTCCCAGGCCTTTGAGGACTTATCGTGCTGAGACCAGGAGGCATTGCCCTTGGCCAATTTGACCCTCTTTTGACATGTCATACACAATGTAAATGAACCTCAGAGTTTCTCACCGACTAATGGGAGAGACAGAGAGGAGGAGAGACATGGATTTTGAGTTTAAAACAATTTTTTTGCTTTAACATTGCTGTGTATTTATAGTTAAATCAAATCATTGAAACATTTTTAATTTGAGTAGACAGGAATGCACAAGTAATTATGGTAATCATACTGAGGTAAAACCATTACGAGTGTTCTCAGATGAAGCCTTAACTATTTTCTTATTTTTCAGATTGTCTTTTTTTGAATGTTCTGCATTGTGGTTTTTGCAAAGAAATATTGTGCACACATATTAGTGGAACTGCTGGTGTGCAGTGAATGTTTTTGAATATCAGTGAATGTCTCTGGGCTTTCTTTTTTAAAGTTAAATAACTGTGCTTAAGCAAAATTGGTTCTGCTCAAAAGTTATGCCAATGAAATGCTGTCTGAAACTCCAAGCAAGTTTTGTGTGTGTGTGTGTGTGTGTGTGTGTGTGTGTGTGTGTTGACCTTGTTCAGCTGTATGAAAACAAAACAAGGAGGTAGACAAATTAGGGATTGAAAAGGGGAGAGAAATATAAAACCAGTGGCAAAATTTGAAGTTTATTGATTCTTTTTTTGTTCAATGTACAAAGCAGCTTTGGTATGGATAAATTAGCTACTCCTTAACCCTTTGAACTCTGTAATAGAAATGGTCTACCATCTCTAAAAGCGGATATGTAAGTCATAAAGCACAATAATTAATAAAAGTATTGAAATTGTGCCATTAATCCATACATTTTGTAAATGCAGAAATAATTCCTGGGGAAATCATGTCAAAATATTATATTTTCTCATCACATTAGGTAAGGTAGCATAAGGTATGGTATGATGATGGGAAAGATGGATGCCTTAGCTTTCCCTGCAGCCATTACTGGCAAATACCGGCACTACTACATGTTGGTACCATGTTTACACCACATGTAAAATAAGGTAACATGATGTAGTGATTTGTTGCCATGGAAGACAGAAGCCTTCGCTTTCTACTGCAAAAAGAATGAATGTTTGAGCTATTATCGTTCTTATTTTAGACTGATTTAAACAGGATCATGCAAATAATAATCCTCTGCAGTCATGCTCAGGACATCTGTTTTTAAAGGGTTAAACTCAGCATTTGAGACAGCAGAGAAACAGACAGAGTAAATTGATTTGTCCATTAATGACACAAGAAGACCTCCAGCACTATTTAGTTTATTAAATTATTGTTAATATTTCATCACTTCGCACAAGGCGTGCCTTGTGATATTTTCAGCGGTTACAAAGTGAGACAAAGATACCGAGAGCATCTACTCTTTCTTTGTCTCTGACAAAAATAAAAAGACAAAGAAAGGTCAGATGACTGTTAACTCTGCAGTCAAATTTCCTGCTAACACTTCCTGTCTCTGCAAAGTCTCATCCCAGAGATTATCACTCAAAGCCGTGCCACTGGGCACAGGATTTATGTCAACACTATAAATATGTTAGCATTTACAAAGCGGATAAACAAGCTGTACATTAAGAGTTCTCTGAAAAATCAGAAGTGGATGCGGATGCCATACGTCAGATAGCGACAGGCAGACACATAATTCTGCTAAATGTCCTTCTGCTGAGTGTCTCAGATGACACCAGAGTAAGTGCAAACAAACTGTGGCTCGCTTCCCATGCTCCCTGTCACGGGGTTACGGCCAGCCTCCATTTGAGTCTATTTCTGCATGTCAGAGAGTGTAAATGACTTTGTCTCCCAATGAAGACCTCACAGCTTCTGTGTTGCTCTAAGTGTGACACAAGTGACCTGCAGAACTGATCTCAGCCCAGATCAGGAAATAATAAAGCAGTCAACAAATTTTCTCTCTCTCACACACACACACACACACACACACACACACACACACACACACACACAACTCCACATGATTCAGCTGTCTAGCTATAGCTTTATTGGGATCCTGGCAGAAGTAATAATAGGAATAGTACTGGTAGCACATTCCCAGCGGTGCTGAGTGGAGACTTTTACCACTCCAAGCACTTCACACTTCATTACCAAACACTGTCTTCACTATTTAACAGTACCAGCCATTGCAATAATTAGCTGTAATAAGCCCTGGATGCTATTATGATAGTATGAGAGTTTTTATGACTAATATTCCCTGTAACTGTGAACTGAACTCCCACTCCTCAGCGGTTTAAAGACCCACCCTGGGCACTCCCTCTCTCTCCCTCTACAAGCGTGAGTATGATTAAGAGTTGACATAACTAATAGCCTCTCCACTAACTCAGGTAGAGGAAGGCAGTTCAGAGTCTCACGAGGGCTGGTGGGTTTAAAAGTGCTTTCAGCTTGCTAATGATGAGCTTGCTATCCCAACATTCTCACTGCTGAGTGTGTACTCAACACTGAAGCTACTCTGAGAGGTGTGATGCACGGATGGAGTGGCTGTGGATCGTTGTTGAAGAAGAGCTGAGTAGATCTGTGAAGGGCCACCATGACATAAACACATCCATCCTCTCTTCTACGTCCCTACTCTGGAAAAATATTGTGACTCCTTGCCGAGAATATTGTGAATAAATCCTGACAGGTTTATTGGAACAATAGTGCTTTGCTCACATAGCCACGTGTAACACAGGGGAATGCATCAGTGAAAATCAAACACTAACTCTGGGCTTTTTTAATTGTGTTCAGAGCTAAATAAATCTTTAGCTCTTGCTCAGTGTTTGTGGAGAGGATAAGCCTGTCATGACGATGGATAGCGTCATGACACTGCAGGGATGGAAAGAGAAACAGAGAGTCTTAAAAAAGACTGTCATCACCTCTTCCTGAAACCAAATATAAAAGAGAGAAAGAAACAAAAAAAATTAAGCTCACCAGTTGAGAAATTGTGGCCTGTGTCTTGGCAATTCCACCGCCTGTAATGATAAAACTCTGTGAGGAATGGAGGGTGTTTCTTTCATTCATTCTGCTCTGCAGTTTTGTTTTTGTAGACACCAGCTTCACAGAGGACGGTGGTTGGGAAGGGTGTAAGTCCTTCACTGCTAATATTGTTGCTATGTACTGTAGATCCATTAGCCAACATTTCACGGACCCAAACTGTATAACCAACTAGCCTCTAAGGCCTCCAAAAGGTTCGCCTAATGCGTAGTTCACACTAACTTTAGCCCTGATTTTTATTTATTTATCTATTCAACAAAAGCAGATCAGAGGCAAGTCGTCGCCGGCTCAGCACCTGCAAAGCAGCATTTGAGCGCTATGTGTGAACTCTTCAAAGACATAGGCTAAGAGGCTCATTCACGCATCACAGACGCTCACCAGATATCTGCATGCTAAATATCTGGACCTGTCAGGGATTTTGTCGGCAAGCTTTATCCAATGAGAACACAAGACACAGGTTGAGTACAGAGATGAGCGACGCTGTGGTGCTCTCCAAGGGTTGTGTGTGTTTGTGTTTGAGGGGGACGGAGTGAAAGTGACACACAGAGGGTAGAAAAGGTGGAAGGTGGACTATTGCATGCAATGCTTCTGAAGTTGAAACACTGTTTTGTCACTTTCTGACTTTAATATTTTCTAGTAGGCAACTGCCACACTCCCTGCATTACATGACATATGTCCTGACAGTCATGTTATGTGACGACTTCAGCAACTTAAAGACTCCCGATTACAAGACTTAAAGTTGAGCAAAGTGAGGAGTACATGATCTTATGACTTTGAAAGTCATGAAGCATGAACTTAGCTTCCTTGTTATTTGAAGACAGGGGCCAAGATCTTTATTATTTTTGTTTAGATTGCACTCACATACTATAAAGTCCCTGGTAAAGCTTACAAATTACAGCAAAGTGACTGACACACAACACCTGGCTGCAGTTTGTTGTATTCCAACATGGGAGGGCTGTTTGGTTTCTGTGTGTCTGGGAAATAATAAACCAGACATGTATAGTTTGCTGTATACGTCATGGGAACTAAGAGGCCACAGGGTACATAAACAACACACAAACAATTAGGGGGGGTCAATGGTCAATGCAAATATTGCCTTTGGGCCCTGTAAAAAGTTAATCCAGCATGCACAGTCCAGCACAGGCTCAAGTTCCTGTTACTGCGAGTGTTTAAGGCTGCCAGCAAGTCTAGCAGGGGTTACTATGTCTGATAATACGACATCATGGTAATTAAACTACACAAAGATTTACACAAATGAAGCATGATTTCTTTGACAAACACCTAAATTTATCACCATCTAGTGTGTATTCAACAATGTAGTCCTGGGCCTTGTCCCATGCACTGTAAGTTAAAACTAAAATTGTTATATCAAAGTTTTGACATTTGCCAAGACTCGAAGAACTTTACTGAAAGGAAAAAGCAGAAGAAGGAAACAGACAGAGCCGACGTGAGATGGGTTAACCATCAGACAGGACCAATCAGCAGATGCACACTGCCACCGTTATCAACCGTGTGATTCTTTAGATATCTAAGCCCTTAGATCGCACTGCATCACCTGCTCACCGCTGAAGTGAGAGATTGAAGAGGTAGTTCTGTACCAGAGAGAGTTGGAGAGTGAGGGCAGATGAGAATGATAAGTATCAGTGCCCGCTATCAGACCTAGCTGCATGTGGTTCCAAGCCTAAACCTGGTAGTTTATCTATAATTGACAATCACTGCCTTTGGAAGTCACCCAAACCCACTGGGAGAGTCCATGATGTGTAGGGCAGTCCACTTCTGAAGCCTTAAATCTGAGGGGGAGATCTTAAAAAAGAAATAAAATGCTGAAAGAATACTAACGTACACTATCTGAAACATTAGTTCTCGTGCCTATACAAGCAGCATCGGGTTTTAAAAATGCTTGGTGGGGCAATCATTCTAACCTCCATGTCAGTCACTATGTACACTTATGTTGTGTGCTGTCAGTGCATCACAATGCATCACCTCTTCTGTTGTGACTTTTATATGGCCTTGGCTGGCTGCAGGGAGCCTCCTCGGTGGCAGACCACTAAGCCAAATTGATTAGATGAAGGCCCTCCTCTTCGAAGGTGTCCACACTCCCCCCCACACACGCAGGCAATCTCTCTAATGGCCTCCGAGCAACCCTGTCACCGCAGAGCTTCAAGGACCAAGGGAGCGGAGATTCAAGGACCACAGGACCAGGTCAGTGGAGGAATGGACAATTCGTCACCACATTGGTTTTCTTCAAGGATAGAAGTTTGTCTAAGCTGGGGTTGAAATTTGCAAAAGTGGTCACGGTGTAACTGTCGAAATGCTAAGTTGTGTGTAGACATTTTAGTTTGATCTGTTCATCGGCAGGGGGCTCAATCATGGAAGTGTCATTACAATCACTGTGATCTTGTCTTAAGTGTTTTAAAGGCACTTCACATCAATGTCAGTGTAGTTTTAACCTCTGTCGATAGCACTTGAGTGTCTCCCATTTTCTGATTGTGTATCCTGACAAATTGACATTGAGCCTATAAAAACCTGACAACACACCCCCGACAGTGACGGGAAAAAACATAAAAGTAGGTTTCTGTGAAATTTCAAGGAAGACAAACCAATGCTAGAGTCAGTGACAAAAACATTGTTTCTGTGATCTGTTCAATACCACTTTCACACATATAAGTGCACTTATGGACATAATTCACAGTGATCCTGGGAACAACCTTCAGGTGAAACATGATGTCATCACAAGCCCTCAGCCCAATTTCTTCCTTCAGGGCTCTCCACTGAAGAAAAGCAACGCCAATACAAATCCTTGTTTGCCTTCTCCGTCGGTCACTTTCCTTCTTTGCTAACAGACCTTCAGCCGAACGTCCAGGCTTTTTCATGTGGTAGGATCCACTTCTGAACCGTGTCTCGGCCGCTTCTTTGGGTTCTTGGCCATGTTGCTTTCTCTTTCTACCTGCGCTCTACCTCTTGCTATGACACTCTGCGCTCTTCCTCCCCCTCCCTTCTTGTTGTGAGGAAGCATTTCCTGTACGCCAGCGCGGGAATGTCGCCGGTCAACACGCAAACTAAAAATGATATATATTGAAAAATACCGCGAGATGTTAGAGGAGCTGATCGGCTTAATCAGCATTGTGTCATCTCCTCTAGTAGTGGCTTGGGTGAAACGGACATTTACGGACCTGTAGAAGTTACGCACTATAGCTTTAACGTCATACTGTTACCCACGGCAACAACAAGCATGGCTAAAAGCAAAATTATTACCAACTCCGTGGTGATTCCAAAAACAGGAGCAGCTTCAGTAGTGTGGAATAAACTGTGGCGTCCTGAATGTTTTATGAACAGCCCCAGACTTCTCAGACTCTTTTAGTGACTTACCGCTCAGAGGGAACTCATTCAGCGGCTCCTCTGGCAGCAGCACAGGGGAGTCAGTGTTGTCAAGTGATTTTGTCATAAGGTAATGTAAACCCACATGCCGCTCTCGGCTCATCAAAAAACTCCATATATGTGAATGTGCGATAGTTGTGGTATCATAACAACCTGTCACAGGTTACAGCAAAATATAGTGATATTATTCTAGGGCCATATCGCCCACCCCAACTTGTGACCTCAGCACTGTTTATATTACTCTGTAATTTGGACACACTAATGATGGAGTCTTCTCCTTTTGTTTCTCTCTGTCCACAGGTGGAAGACGCTGGCAATTACTAGTGGACTGTGTCACTTAACAGAGCTGCCCTCTAATATTTGACTTCCATTAATTTCCTCCTAAAGAGGTATTGACAAAAAAAGGATTTGTTGCACCGCTGCTTACACCTAGGGGCCGATGTCCATACTTGAGAGACTGTCAAGAAACAGTTTAAACACAGGAAAACCTGACTGCCAGTTGTATAAAGTCAACTCTGGGTCAAATTAAAAGAACCCAGTAAACCTCTTTTAGCAACAAAGAACAGAAGATTCAGTTTCAAAGCTACAAGCACCATTAAGATCCAGTTTTAATTTAAAGTTTCAGAAATTTTCTCTTACTTCTGAAAGATTAGAATTTAGTGGTGAGTAGAGGCAGAGGCAGCTCCGGCGTCCGTATAATTACGGGAAAATTACATTCATTATTGTAATTTACATCTCATCTCCAATCCAATTATTAGCAGTTTGACCTGCACGGCACATGTTAGCATGGAAATCTAAAATGGGCTCCCAAGACGGAGGCAAGGGAGGGGTGGAGGACAGAAAGACAGCGAGAGGGAGAATTTGGGACTTTGGGAGTTGTAGGAGGGGAAAAAACAATCAATATGGCTCTAAAAGATGATGATTTTAAATAGCCATAATTCTCTGCCTCAGAGCACAGCTGCCAAGGGCGCCGCTGCAACACTTTGATGTCTGATATGCAATATTGCTGCCAGTAATTTGCTCATCTGCATCTCTGGAGGGACCATCGCCTGTCTGTCTTGTTCATCTGCCTGACCGTGTGTATGTGTTGCCAGTCAGTCTGTCTGTCTGTCCAGCTGTCTCTCCATCTCTTAAAATTGTTATTCATGACGCGCATATATACAACTTCAGACGTACTTTTGGAGTGGAGTGAAATTAGGAACTTGCAAGTGGGGAAAAGTCTGTGCATGTGCATTATACATAGTCTCCGAGGAACAAACGTATCCTGTAAACAACGCAATCTCTCTTGTATATTGTTGGTAATACCACACTTATGTAAAGCACTACAAAACAAAACATATCATTGTCCTTACCTGCCTGACTGCCTGATCAGCTGCAGGTCCAGCCCCCTGTCTCTCATCCCTAACTATTGTCTTCACTGTTATTATCTCTGAAAAATTGCTATAAACATATCTATCACCGTGAGAGACGCGGGATGTAGGAAGCAATCAGTTCTTCTGTTGTGCCGCAATCTTGTCATTATATTTCTTGAATGCAAAACGTACAATTTACAGGGAATGCAAGCGATGAGCTTGAAGGTATGTGTTTGAGTGGGTGGTGAGGACAGAGCTTTCATAAGCTCTCCATTGTGGTATGGAAATGAAAATACACGCGGCATGACATGCTTACCACTATGAAAAAGTTATAAGCTAAAGATCAAACAGTTCTTTAACATTTGATTGATTACTAAATTATTAAATTATTTAATCGAGTACCTAGATTCATACCTTTTATCTGAGGAGATATGATCACTAGATTGGAGCAATTCCCTGAAAAGATCCCCATTCAGTCACATTCAAAGCTGTGGAGGCCAACAGCAGTATCACCAAGAGCACTTACTACACTCCATCATGAACACCATTAGGTATGTTAGTAATTATCTGTTTAACATGAAACCAACAAGGAGAATTTTACGTGATTTATACTTTTAGTTAGACAGTTAAAAGTACATATTAAATGTAATATACTGGCACTGTGGCGGGAAATGATGAGACAGCTGAGTCTGCTGTTGCCCAGACTGGAGTTTTAAGATGGCAACAAGGCAATGCCATGATGTTGCTCCTAGAGATGGCTACAGCACCCCTCAACAAGCTACGGACCAAGAGGCAGAGGTGGACACTTAAATGAGAAACATTACCACCCTCATTGGATATTAATCCACTTCACTAGTGGAAAGGGTCAGCAAACTTTCTGTTGCTGCCATCACACAGAACCGTCAGTTCAATGTCTGCCTAGTCTGAGTGGGCGGAAGTTCGCTGCATAGATCAGCCTCTCATTGGGCGGAACGAGCCACCCGCTGAAGTCCCGCCCTACCACCTCCGGTTGTGTAGCAGTTTTTTACAGTTTTCAACAGCCCTTTACTAACTTCTGCGGTGTTTGATCTTGCGGGGATGTAGCCATTTTTCTGCCATGGTTCGCGTCCTGTAGGCGATATTTTTGTGGGCGTGTTACACCAAAACCTGCTTCCCCCCGGCAATATTTTTGCAACCGCACCGTTGCTATGGCACCGCCCAGAATGATTGTGATTGGTTGAAAGAAATACAAGCAGCCGGGGCGTTTTTTTCTCCAATCTTAAAGTGAGAGTCGGCCCAGCCAGACCTTTCTTTTCTTGAGAAAGGTCTGGTGAGTGAGACTAATGTCTGCCTGGTTAGAACAAGCTAACACAGCAGCAGCCGCTAACATCAGACACCAAGCTCTTTAATGGTCCCAACAAAGTCATAAGGACATCGAAACGGCCTGACTCTGCTGTTAAACCCATTAGGTAACGTTAGCTGTGCGATACTAACAGACAGCCCTGTCACTGTATGTAGACAGTCGGACTCTCTACATCGCCGGAACAGAGCTCACACTCCCGCAGCAGTAATGTCATGATAAATAGAGAAAGAGAGAGATGGGGGCAAGGATGTTGGTTGATGGTTAATGAATGCTTAATAAGGATCGGTCACAAAAAACTTTCTGGAGCTATATTCTGGTACATTCTTCTCTTGCTGAGTAATGCATGCAAATCGCTATGAGACAAACAGAATAAATTGACAAACGGCCAAACTGAATGTTGTTTTTATTTTTAAGTTTGCCATACATTCTGTGATTTTAAACCCACCATGGAGAGGCTGTAGCTATAGGTTCATGTTCTTGGGTCCATGTTCCTGACCAAAATTATATCTAACAAGTAGCAAAACTGAACATACATGATGTTTCCTACAATATCCGGCACCAGCAGACCTCCTTAGATATATATAGCAAATGCTAAATGGACCTGCACTTGTATAGTGCCTTTCTAGTCATCGACCACTCAAGCCACTTTTTACACTACTTGTCACATTCACCATTCATGCACACATTCATACACTGGTGGACGAGGCTGCTATACAAGGTGTCACCTGCTTCTCCGTCAAGTATTCACACACATTCACACACTGATGGTACAGCCATCAGAAGCAATTTGGGGTTAAGTATCTTCACAAGGATACTGCGACCACCTCTTGAGTCACATCATTGGTATAGACCTGCTCTTTTAGAATTTTACTGTCCACTGTCCATTTCCACTGCACACAAACTGGTTTGGGGTAGCCCTTAATTTAAAGAAACACATATAAACATGCATCTGGAGGTAGAGAGGATAGGGTGTGCGGCTCAGTTAAGATTGAGCCAGGAATTCAGGACACTTCAACAGGGCAGAGGCTTCCAACACAGCCTTAAATGTAATTTTTTTTCAAAAGAATGGTGGTGTTTTAAGTCATCCCTCCATCACACATGAACAGTTTTAGAAGCTACTCAGTATTGCAGAATCTTTGTCTGTGTGAGCGATGAAAGACACCAACATATCTCTCAGAAACCAAGTCAATGCTTCAAATGTAGGTTTGTTTGAAGCCAGTTGACAGCAGGTCAGATAGCTTCAAACAGACCTGCCTCTCACACTGTGCAACTCGTTTACTTTCAGATTGCCATTGCTCCATTCTCTGGAACAATTTCCATAAATCTCCACAGTCTAACAGGCAGGTTGAGAGAGGCTTATGTCAGGGCCGGGGAGTAAAGTCTACTGTTCATTCATGTGCATGTGTGTGTGCATGTGTGTGTGTGTGTGTGTGTGTCCATGCCCGTATGTGAGTTCTGGTTTGAAAGTCTTAGATGTCCTTTGAAGTTTAAGACAGCTCTGCATCAGCTCACTGGTTCCACTTCATGGGACGTGAATGTGTGGACATGAGCAACATCTGAGTCACCGAATTGTGTGCCATTTTCTGGTTGTGTGTGCCATGTGTGAGTGTGTGCATGTCCACCTTGCTCTGGCATGTGTGCTCTTGCTCATGCATGACTGAGTACCCAACTGTGTCTCAATTCCTTCCGTTGTCTCGGTTTCTACCTGTCTGTCTGAGCGAGTGCGCTGCCATTCCCTGGACACACTGCGCAGTCTTGACAGACACTCGACTCCACAACATACACCTGAAGCATGTCAAGTAAAATGCTTGTTGTAGTGTAAAAGTTTACTTTGTGCATTTTGGTATTGTGTGAGTCCTCCTGTCCAGCTACAAGCAAACCAACGCTCATACACAGAAGTCCCAAGTCTCATACACATTTATTGGTAATCTGTAATCCCTCTTCTTTTATCCTGCCAGGGAGACTCAGAACAAAAACACACCTTTATCTAAGCTTAGTCCAATGTCTTGCTGTGATTCAGCTTCTCTAGTGGTCATACTATTAACATGAAGAAATAGCTCATCAGCCCAGAAGGCGGTTTGCTTTCATTTCTTTTTGTTATTCTTGGCTTTCCGTGGTAACTTTTAGCTTTTAGGTTTCAGCTTTCATGTCTCTGACATTTAAGCTTTGCATTTTGAGTTTCTCCTGGTGGCATAGATTGCCTGCTTAAGAAAGCACAGCACAGGACTTTTAGCTTTTTCCATGTTATACTGAACTTTTAAAACTTCTGCTAGGATGCAGAAAATTTACTTCAAGCTCCCTGATATCCTAACGAATGGTCCTGCACTTGTATGGCACCCTTCCAGTCATCTGACCCATCAAAGCACTTCTTTATAGCCGGGGACTGGACCGCCAATCTTTCAAATAGCTGACGACCAGCTCTACCTCTGAGTCACAGTCGCCCAAACACAGTAACTTGTCATTTTAGAGATATATATGAAAGGCTAACTGATCATTTTTTGCTGTGTACCATTAAAATGTATAAATAAAACAATGATTACAGCTTTATTTAATGTCACAGTAATTAACTATTACTGGTGATACAACCTTGAAACCCATCAGCAATCTGTCTGACAACGTTCAAGCCTTTGAGGACGATGGCCAGTATCCCTGGGGTTACAGCGTAGCCAGCAAATGTCCTGATAACACATATCCAGGCCAAGACTCTCTCTTCATGCACTGGTAATTGCTTACAGTCCAATTAGCAACTTGAGACGTGAGAATAGAGTTGCAGTTGTGAGACGGTGTCTACAGCAGGATTGTTTCACAAGTGGCCAGTGAACAAAGCTAATAATAAGCTAGATCGTCATCAGACAATAGCTGATAGGTACCAAAACTGCATTTCAGCCAATGGGTTCTGCCTCTTCTGCCCTCCACATGGACAGTCGACCTTCATGCAAGCAAACCGCGCTTTAACATGACTTATCAATACAACTTAGACTACAAACAGAAACCAGAACGCTTCTGATACCAAAATCTTGTCCAATATCTGTCAATAGGGATCAGAGGGGATGTAATGCTGTGATAATATTTTCATTGGACTCACTGGATCGCAGAGCGGACGGGGTGACCTCGATCTCACTGGTGGCTTGGTAGGGCTGAAAGGCCGACACCGAACTCATGTCACTGGTGAAGGGTTCGGGACTCTGTGTACCAGTGGAGCTGGCACTGGTACCATCACCTCCATTGTGAGGATCCTGCTCTTCATATACTGCTACCAGCTGGAAGGAGAAGTAAAACACTTGTTACTGAATTAGTGTGTGTTTTGAGGAGACAGAAATGTAACCAGTAGCTATATATGCAACAAAAATAGGGTTGTAGGTCTAACATTTTTGTGTTCATACATGAATTGGTGGGTGCTCAGGTACTGTGTGTATGTCTTTTGATTTCACATTCACCCCAAATCACTCAATCATGTTACAAGTCTCATAGCACTCTCTCTCTGTGGTCTAATCTTGCAACATCTGCAGTCATGTAGCGCTGGGTGTTCGGGGTTGCCAGGTTTGGCTCCCGCAGCGAGCAGCTGCTCCATTCCCACAAAGGTGATACGTTGCCACTTTTCCCAGGCCAGATAGGGAGAACTCCCCACAGCATCCCGTAATTATCAGAGTCTAACACATGCAGCTCATCACTACAGCCAGCACGCCCACTTAACAAGAGAGCAAGAGAGAGACAGCAGCTCGGATTATGGTGTGAGAGAAACACTAGACTCTGTTTCCTCTTTCACCGGGATGAGAAAATTAGATTGGCCGATGCTGATTGACGACATACGAGTCAAAGCTTATATGTATGCTCCTGGACTGAGACATACAGAGAGAGGGGGAGAGAGTAATGAAAGAATAAAACCTGTGGTGGTAGAGTGCCAAGTGGTTTGCATTGCCAGCACAACCTGTTACTAAACCTCTCACAAGAAGATTAACCTCTTATTCCATCCAGACAGAGCAATCATACGGCAGCAGCCTGATGCAAAGCATCCTATACAGAACAACAGTATGTATATTACAGACTTGAGATGAGTTCCTTTTATGTCTTTGTCCTACCTGCAAATCTATGTAATGGAAGGCCATAGATGTGGAGAGAGCAACCAACAAAGAAAGTATTAGTTGCCATTGGGAGCAAACAGCTTTCGTGTATTCTGCATCGCATTTGTCTGAAGGTAAAAATAGCACAAGTGTTTTTCCATGTATTTGCTGTTTTTCATCACCCCTACGCAGGGAAATCTGCATATAAACAAGTTTAGAAGCCCCTGCTCTTCTTTTTGATTTAATTCATATGCAGAGGATGATGCTTAAGTGTGTATGTGTTTGTGTATCTGCGTCTGAATTTATGCCTTTCTGGGAGTATGCCCATGTGGTTTACTGTTGCCGTAATTCACGGCGACATCTCTCACGCTGGCTTTGCACAATTAAAGCAGACTGCATTTTTTTCCTTAAGATGTTTCCTCGCATCGTGATGCCGTCTCTGAGACGTAGTTTATCACCAAAGGCTTCACCCATTTCACTCTAATCACGTTCCATTCCGATCTTGAAATTACATTCCTCAGGTTGTGAGGGTTTTGTCGCAAATTTGCTCAGTGCACCAGAGAGGCAATCAGCGAGCAAAGAGATCTGGTGCTAGAAAATAAGAAGGCCTTAATATTAGAAGTCAGGCAGTTTAAGGAGGTAATTTGCTGAAGTTTTGCTTATTGGCAAATGTGTAAATTCACATGTGTTGCGGCACAAGGCATGCTTTGATCTTACGCTGGTTAATCTGCCTTTTTTCTATATCATATACTTTGATATCTGGTTTATTTACAAGATCTAAAAACTTATTTCAGAAAGTGGAGAATATTTATTTTATGTGTGTGGGATGGAATGATGTTTTGGCTGAAAATGTTTGCGATAACGATGAAAGGAACAGCTATGTGAAGATGCCGAGGCAGCTCCGAACGCAGACTAGAGTGAAGGGTTGTCCCCAGAGGTATTTACACTGCCCGAGTGCGAGCCAATGAATCATTAGTGACAAAGTAATCAGGCCTCCCATTCATATGTTGCTGGGAGTATTTAGCAACCTGACAAGCCCTCTGCCTGCCAGCTGCCCATTTAGAGAAGTGGTGAATACTGTTGTTGGTGTCGTGGCGAAGCGTGATTCATTTTTAAATACATTCCAAATCCCTCTAATTAGGTCCACTTTGCTATGCCTTGCATCCTTTCACCAGACACTCCAGAGCACTCTGTGGGTATCTGACATGTACGGCTAAACTCATCCACACACCCTCCATTTCATAATCAAATGGGTCTGCATTTATCCTGCATTCAATATTAATGGGCTCTTGAAGTGCTCGTTCGTCCCTTAAACCCAGAGAGACATGAAAAGTTCCCACTGTTCAGCAGGCTGATTTCTCCTTTCCAGGCAGTATATCCAGTTTTTGTTTTGCCATTTTGATGCTTTACTTTATCTGTTCTTGATCTGTTCATTTAAAGTTTACACGGCACATTCAAGTTCAATTAATGCCCAATGAAAGTTTTCAGCAAAATAGTTCAGCACAGTTTAATTTAAAACAGCTTTGGAAGCTATTTTGAACTTATATCGGAGAAATACGAGCAGCAGGCGCAGCTATAGGTGCCATAATTTAATCATTTTATATTAAGTCTTTAGCACTGATGCATATCACATTAGTACCAGTCAACCATGAGTATAATACATCAACTAAGTTTAAAATGTTTCTTAGTTTTTGCATTGCTATCAAGGTTATGCTTATCTACTAAGTCCAGTTATGACACTCTGATTGATTATTTTCAGAGTTGCCAGCTTTGCTTGTGGCCATTTTTTTGTGCTGTGACCAAGCCATATAAACTCAAACAGAAGACGGAGTTGGAAAGAACAAAAATGTCCTTACATACTTATGATCAGTACACATCTGCAGAATATCTTTGGAGCTGCCAGAATTTGAGAAGGGCCCTACAACACTTCCTTCAGTCCTTGCCTCTCTCCGAGCTCATCCTACCCTCTGTGTGTGTGCCGTGGAGAAGGGGGCACTCTTGGCCAGAGGGAAAACTGACGCAATTGTTGCTGTTGACGGGACAGAGCTCAAGCTGCAACGCAAGCGAAAACCATTACACAAACGCTCTCCCTCCTCCTGGGAATTGGTCACAGTCACTTTAGAACTGAGAGGATTTCATGTTTAATTTTTTTTTTATTCTCTCGCTTTCCCCTTGTGGCTGCTGTGCAGCAGGCGTCGAGTTGTATTCAGAAGTTTTTCAAAAGGGGGGAAAAGTTTTTTAAGCGATGCAAAAACGGGAACGCCGTGGCTAATTGTCAAGTGGCGTAACAGCTGAGGCTGAGGAGTCAGAGCGGAGGGAGAAGAGGGGAGTGTAGGAGAATTTTAAAGAGCCCCCTGAATAACAAGATGCTACAACCTACAATAAAACACACAGTTATATCAAAACCAAAGGTAGGAGAAGAGGAGGGGGAGAAGAAAAGCACATGACAGGATGTGAGTTGAAGAAATGTTCCAGTTTCCAGTCTCAGGATAAACTCTGGAGCGATTTGAAAAACCTATTTAGCTCCTACCTGCTTCAGTTGAGAGAAGCGAGGTAAAGAGAAGAACTGACTGAGTCTTATTTCATGGGCCTCTCTCCCTCTCACTCTCTCTCTCTGCAGCAGGGAGCTACAACACTGCTGCTGCCTTAAGCCCCTGGAGCAAGGCTGACACTCATCCACTCTCAGCCGGTTCCACTGACTGTCACAGCAGCTGCCAATCAACCGCTATCTACCTGGAAGCCTGAGGGCTGCTGGAGAGAGGCAAGAGCAGAGGATGGAGAGAGATGATGATGAAGGGGTGAGACGAGGCGGAGGAGAGGAGAAGAAGCGAAAAGAAAAGAGGGAGAGAGGCAGAGGAGGCCGGGCATTCTCTGCAGCCTAGGTAAAGGCTGTATTTGGGATTCAGCATTTCCATATCTGTAACGGAGAGAGCAGAGAGACAGGGCACCGAAAAACAGAATCTCAGGCATGCCTTTCATGTTGGCCTCCTTTGATCTCCTCCCGGCTTTTGGCAGTGAGGGTGGAGTAGAAGAAGAGATGGAGAGGAAGCAGCTGAGGAGGGGATGAGGAGCTGTTTTGACAACCTCTCTCCATCTCTTTCTCTCCTCTCCGTTCCCCCCCTCCACCTCCAGAACCTCTGATCTGCCAGGAAGCCCAGGCATTAGGACTGGCACAGGTACAAAACAGGCGTCCCGAGTGTACGACCGCGCCGCGTTCCAAAGACGCGAGACAACAGAGGTTATTAGTAGTCATGGGGCAGCGCTGGCAGTGCCACCAGAGACATGTAATACCTGCCCTGCGATGCTCTGACGCTAATCCATATCTGCCACGACAGCTTTTTCACAGCCGAGTGGAAGGGACGGCTGACATGAGTCAACCCGCGGGAAACCTGTCCGCTCAATCCACACCTCCAATTAAAAAGCACATCCAAAGACGCGCCAGGCTACATCCCGCTGTGAATATTTATTGCTGCACAAAAAGTCACCCCTCGGAGGCAAGGCTCATATGTATTCATTTGTCTCTCACACTGATTTTCTTTTCCCTTCAAATTAAAAATTCAGCGTGTTACTAATAAGCAGTGATTATAACATAAAGAATAGGCGGATAAGCTGATTTTATTAAGCTAAGTCTACTTCCCCTGACTTCTATTTGTGCATGTACGCAAAGCTCGGTGCAAAAGTCTCTTATATTTGCTTTGAGATGAACGAAGAAAGGAATGACATTTTGGTCAGTGTATTAATTGGTGTAATGAATAAGTTGTGTTAAGTTATAAACTGCCTGAAGTAACGTTCACTTATATACTGCCTCTGCTAGAGAATGCAAACACACACACATACCCTCACACACACACAAACAGAGCAGGTTTCACCTCTCCTCCCGATCATTTATCATCATTTTATTGCAAGGGCACCAGGGGCGCAAAGTTATTACAGGTACAGTAGCTGTAAAAACTGTGAAAGCCACTTCACCAGAAACTCCAAGAAAAACTCTCAACTTGTTGAGTAATAGCTGTGAGCCACTATCCCTCATCCACACACCACCCATCTGTCCATCCATCCATTCGTCCCCTTCCACACTCACCATCTATCAGTCATGGGTCCTTTCAGCATCCATCAACGTCTATTGGCCGAGACATCTTTTGCAAGTCACAAGTAAGTCTCAAGTCCTGAGTCAAGTCCCATTAAAGACAGGCAAGTCTAGAGTCAGGTCCTAAGCCAAGACTGACATGCCCCAAATCCTAAACTTTGAGTTTTGATTCCTTGACAAGTCATAACGCACTCTTCACTACATGTCATGCCATTTTAACAACATGAGCAATATATTGGATTTACAAAACTCATGACGTTTGTTAAAGGACGCCCAGTACCTCAGTGGCTAGAGTGGGCGCCCCATGTAACGTCTTTGCTGCAGTCGCCGCGGGCTCGATTCCGGCCCAAAGCCTCTTTGCTGCATGTCATTCCCTCTCTCCCTTTCACACGTGAAACTGTTCTGTCATTTAAGGCAAAAAGCCCCCCCTAAAAGTAAACTTTTTAAATTCAGTCACTGCAGGAATATCAGACTTGGTATTTATCAACAGCAGCTGGCATCGATGTATCCACAGAAACATGGACTAAGTAAACTTAAATCAGGGTGAGAAGCGAGCAACACCAACAGCCTTAACATACTTGTCAATCTCTGGGGGAAGGTATGAAGTATTTTCAAGTCAACAGGCTCAAGTCAAAGTGAAGTCATGAGTCATTGGTGTTATAGTTGAAGTCAAGTTCAGAGTCTTCTTTGATGTCGTCAAGTTGAGTCTAAACTCATCAACGTTGTGACTTGAGTGTAAGTCGTGTGACCTAATCCCCCCATTTTTCTATCCGTACGCAGATACATGAACGCAGCTCAGCCCTGATATGACACACTCTTCACCATAGTGACGGTACAGGGTCTTTTCATTTCCCTCGAGGAGAACGTGACCTTTACTTGTAACTTTTTCATGACGAGATCACAATGCAGCAACCAACCTCCTCTTACCGCAGAGTTATCACAGAGTTTTCAATATTTCATCCTTTCCTCCCGTCCATTATTTCTCACACGCCCAGAGTCGAGCAAACCAACAAAGTGCTTAGTCCTGTATTTTTCCTGCTCATTAAGACCATCAAATATTCAGAGAATAGGTCTCGAGCACTCTGGCCTGCCATCACTAGCATTCAAAATAACCCTCATGTGGCACCCCGCCGCGCCTCAGAAACATATGCATATTTCAGGTGCTGTCACATGGGGTTGATGCAAGGGAAGAGCGCCCTGAAGGCTTGCTAAGGCAAGACCTGAAATGATGACACACACCGCAAAACAAATGTAATGAGTAAAGATGCTGCGACACATGGAATATATCCTCCCGTTTACAACAGCGATGGTGTGCGAGGGCAGCAGTGGGAAGGAGAGGGGAGGGAGGGGGAGTTTATACGCTGGAGAGCAGGAAGATGACAGGCTTAAAGAAATATAATCCCCAAACAAGCAAACGCAAGTCCTTAGATTGGTTTACGCTGCTGTTCTCGCTAAAACATTAAGTCATCATTTCTTTCACTTTTTAAAGCAAAGCAGCTCACGAGGTAGATTCTCCGCTGCATGAAGAGGAAAAAACAAGGCGGGAGGGGCGTTAGAGAAAGAATGGGCAGAGAGGCAGTGAGAAAATATACAGAGCAAGCAAAGTTTAACCAGATTAGAGACTCATCCCTTTCAAATCCACACGGCCAAGTTCTCGTCCCTGCCTTTGAAGTTTTCCTCCTGTGTTGGGGGAAATGAATTCACACATATTAGGGCACCCTGTGAGCGCTACCTACGCAGTGCTGACAGAAGGGAAAATTCCTACTACACCCCCGTCGTGTTCTGCCGTGTATATTAATACCTTATAACCCGTGGTCATATGTACAACTCAACCCTATTCAGCCCTGGGAAATAAATAAGACTTTTTTTAAGGCACACAGAAGACCTTCGCGGTCTGCAACTTAAGAGTGAAGGGAGAGGGGGAGAGGAGGGAGCGAGGGAGGGGAAAATGATGACATATTCATGAAAGCAATTAGGGTGGGTGTCCATAAGAAAGCAAGAAACATGATGAGCATCTTATGACCTCGAATTACCATCAATCACCTGACAGTAATTAACACTGCGCAGACACATGAAATAATGCTGAAATAATCTTGTTCCATCAACACGTCTACATTTTCAGATGTAATCATAATAATTATCCTATTCCGTTCGAGGTGTACAGAAGTGTATTTGTTTCAGTTCAGTTTTTCTACTTTTAATTCACTTTGAGCCACAACTTTAGTGTTACAGTATTCCTCAGTTGCTTTACTTTTGTATTGCTTTGAAGGACGTTATACTTTTAGGTTGAATGCACAGAAAGCACAGGCTGTATCTAAAATAGTCTGTGTCGTCTAATCATTTGTTTACAGTATCCACCATTGATTTTCATGCCACCCTGTATTCATTTTGCTGTCTAAACACAGTTGCTGGGGGCACCTTGAGGTGTTGCACCCTCAAACTGGTCTTAAAGAAATCTAATCAATGCAATGAACCTACCTGCTCCCCCAGTCTTCATCCAGCCCGCCCCCACTGCGCCGCACAGCCAATCTAATAATGCCATTCCTCCCCTGCCCTGATTCACATGCAAAACAACAGCCAGACAGTCTGTCTAGGGGCCGCACTCACAAATACACACACACAGATATGAGTACGTGAGTGCACCCACCCACCCATACACACTCGAACTGCAGATGCGCACAAAAAGTCACAGTTTGTGTATTAGTATTCCTCTCCCAAAGCGATGGCATTAGAAAAACCCATATTCTAACAGTGCCTTTCAGAGGGAAATGCCCTTCAATCTTTCATTGGTTATGCACAAAGCCAGGAGAGAGTAATTAAAAACTCCACATCCAGGGACCTCGGCACAGAGAGAGAGAGAGAGGGCCAAAAGAAAAAAAAGGGAAAGCTTCAAACATTTCAGGCCTCCCTGGTGGAAAGAGATGGAGGGAATGAGGAGCAGAAAGTGGAGTGGAGCAGACAGAGAGGGAGGGCCGTATCCTTGACAAGGCCATACATCCTCTGTAGTCGAGGCAGATGGAAATCAGGTATTTCATAGTTTTAACAAGGCCAGGGCCGATCATTAACCACAAGAATTTAAGCTTTAAGATTGTCGTCTTATACATGCTGGCCCTAATTACTTAAGTTTAATCTGTCTCAGGGTGTTGGTGAGAGGATCTAGAGAAAAGCCCTCTCTCTTTGATTCTCAGAGGAAGACACCTAGAGCTCACATCTAACGCTGAGATGTTGGAGAGCTGTGAATTGGAGCTGCACAGGAGATATCTGAACAGACACACCTGAAAGCAGCAGCCTTGTAGTTGTTTTAAAGTGTGGATTTTTACTTTCATTTCACTTTGCTGGATCAACAAGGAGGAGTCAGCTGTGTCTTTCAAACAAGACTCTGCACTCTCATGTCAGAACTCTTAATCCATAGCCACAGTAGATCAAAACACAAAGCCGATATGACACAAGGGATTAAGATCGACTCTGGCTGTGAGGTGCATACACTGTTGCCAAATGAGGATATTTGTCTCCCTCCTGGGTGGCCTTTGCCCTGTCACCCATGATGGCCCCGGGTGAGGTGCGTGATGGCCCGGGGCCATGGACCAACAACAGATACTGTGTGTGCACAGACTACTTAACATGCAAAGAGCAGCACTTTCAACTTGTAAAACAGACTTCAAAACAAATACTTCAATGTGCTTGATGATTGAAAGCAACACCTGACCTCACTTGGAATATATTGAGAATTTCATGCTGTACATTCAACGATTTAAAGATTGAACTTAAGAAGACACTCTGGTAGAAACAAACAAGACGGTACTGTGTTTTTACATTCATTAACACCAAGTAGGAAGAATCTAACACATGGAAATTTAATCACACATTTAGAGAAGCAGCAATTAGTTCTCTTGGTGGATATTGATTATCTTGGAACAGAAATTTAGACAGTGGGTGGTTTAAAACATGAACTTGAAATAAGCAATCTGGTGTTTTTTTACTGAGACAACAAAAGTTACTGTTTAAATTAGATAATACGGGGAGATAGATCAGCTTGCTCCTGGGTCAATAGGATTTTACACATTAAGATCAGCTTACTCATCATCAAAGTACTACGCAAGTTGTGAAAAGAGTTGGATTACGTCTTACATGTTGCTAAAAATGAGCAATGAGACAATGTCATCACAGTCATCTCAGCTTGGGCTTGAAAACAGCGAATTTAAAACATAAAAACCTGCATTAAAAAAGTTTAGGTTTCGAGTTTGAAAGATGTGGAATTGAGAGGAAAAGCCCCTCTTCTTCTATTCGACCATCATGGAACCTTGTTTCGGAAAAAATATGTACAGTATTTGGCGAGAGGCAAATAATATTTTGAACCCGTTTGAATTGCCTGTTTGCCATGAATTACACATGTATTGTTTAAAACATAATTTTGCAAGTCAAGAAAGTTGCAATTTGTTGGCAAAGTGTTGACATATAAGACTGTGAAAATATACAATTTAAATGACTACACAAGTTGCATAAGTGACATAACTTTCTCGCTGAAGCTGCGATGCCTTTGTGTTTTATACCATATGTACTGACATGAGCAATGGGTCCTGTTCAGTCTTTCGCTTCCCAGCTATAAAAAGACCGGGAATCCCTGGATGAAACACATCAGGTAAAATAACGTCACATTGGTGTGTGGAATATAGCTTAAGTAATAGTAACTTAGTAATAAGTTACCTAGCTAGCTGTTGTAGATGGCTTACATTGTGCAAAACAAGAAATGTAGTTAACTGAGCAGATTCACCCAAAACTAAATACAACAAACCAATGACAAACTGTGACTTCTTTGACTTAAAATTATATTAACACACATAATATGGGTAATTAATGGCACAATTTAAACAGGATCAAAAATTGTTTCTTGTCATTGACTAGTGTTCGTATCTTTTCCAAAATAAGGTCCCATGTTGGGCACAGGAAGGGGAGGGACTTCACCTCTCTATTTACTAGGAAAGGAACTAAAAAAAGGATGCTACCAGGCTCATGTAACCACCATTCATACCGTGGCAAGTATTACGTACATTGGTTAACTATAACTATCACATGAAAGGATTCACTGGGCCGACTGTCGGCAACTTTTAAGGTGGAATATTAACTTGTAATGTTACTCAATCTATGAGGTGACATGAATCCATCAGCACACCTTAAATTTCAATATGACAACTCTGACCATTTTATCAGTTTTTATTGTCTCTCTTGGATGACATACACTTTCAGTAATGAGCGGACCTTCAAGCGTTTAATATTATGTATTAATATCGACCAGATTATGGGAAGTGAATATATCCTAATTCTCAGTTGGAGAAAAAAAAAAGCGTCACAGAACGTTGTTCCTGTGGGCTACAGCAACACTAAACCCCTGAGCTTGCCTCAGAAGGGCTAAATGCACAAACCCCCTATCTTTAAATATCCCATGGAGAGAGACTCTCACTGCAGCCTGTTTTATTTTGTTCTGGAAATGTCAGCATGCAGCTTTCAGATTTCCATCTGTGTCACCGCTGATGAGGAAATACAGTCAGTACTGGATGACGCAATGAGTGACAATAACCCCGCCCACATTTAAGGGTACTGTTTACAGTGGAAACGCTAAACGGACCTAGGGTCTAGGTACCATGTTTGAAGGGTTACTTATGGTTCTAAAGGTAACATACCGAAAGTTGCTGGTGGAAACGGGGCTCAAGTCGCATTATGGTAAATGTAGGGTCAAGTGTTTGACTTCAACAAGTACTGGGGACTTAAATCTGTCTCCAGCAATTCCCCAAAATTTTATGGCAGTGCACCACTTTAACCCCGGAAAACTTAAGTATAAAGTAAAAGAAAATGTTTTATTGACCAAGAAGAATTATTAAATAGATGTCTTTGGTATCACCACCAAAAACAAAACAAAACAAAACAAAACAAAATCCAATATTATCGAACGGTTATGTTGCTGTTTTTCAAAAATAAAGCAAAAAAGTGCCTCACACATACTTTTCATAGAGTACCAACAGGGCAGCTGGACAATGTACTAGTGGAGTCTGATAGCTGTTCCTCTTCTAGGTAGTAAATACAAGCAGGCACCAACTGAGGGAACAGGGTACTTGAACACCTGAGGCCCTTAAAGCACACACAAACACACACATATGCACACAGCCTGGTTACCATATCCCTACCTGTCTTTTAGCTGAGCAGCTGCCAGTGTTGGGCCACTAAGCCAGTCAGCTTGTCCATTAGCCTGTCAGGTGCTCAGCAGGACTGCTAATCAGCCAGTCAGCAACGAGTAAGTCACATACACGCTACTGAGTCATTCAGCTAGTCAGTCAGCTAGGCAACCAGTAAGGCAGCCAATCAGGGGACATCTTAGCTAGTACGTCAGCCACCAGTTTAACTCTGTCAGCCAATAAAATGCTCAGCCACCAGCCGGCCAGCCAGTCAGTAAGCCAACCACTGACCCAGCCGTCCAGTTAGCCAGCAAGGAGATGGCCAAGTGGAGCTAAACACCCCACTGTTGGCTCTGAACTGGGCAGAGGCAGTGCCAACACCCACAACGCAGACACATGCACACATGCACACACACAACTAGCCGGTGGGGACAGCACTGTCATTATCTGCCATCTGCAGGCCTGAGTGGCCTTAGCCTGGAGGGAGAGGAAACGAAGAGGAGGGAAGAGAAGCAGGGAGAGAGGATGGTTGTCCTTACGAATGTGTGTGTGTGTGGGGGGGACGACACAATGTGAGAAGCGACACGCTCTCACTAACACACCGAAACGCACGAGAAGACAACAAAGAAATGGCTTTGTGCCTATAAGGGAACACGCAGGCTTTGCTTTGTGAGAGAAGTGTACAACCAGTGTGTTAGACTAGAGGAGAGCAATTACAGCAGTGTGCTCAGAAAGGACGACCTGACAGACAAAACACTGTAACAAGTGTGTGTGTGTGTGTGTGTGTGTGTGTGTGTGTGTGAACTCTTCAAACAGATGTTAGCGTTAATGACACTTCTTTTCCTCCCATTTAGCTGTTGCTATGTGTTATGTATTTAGGCCTAATTTAGTACATTTGAGGTGTGAGGGGTTCTGCTATGTGCGAATGCTTTAAACCCGTGGAATCACGGCGTGCACGAGGCAGGGTGAAGAGTCTGAAGAGTGTAACACCAGCAAGAAAACTCAGCACTGAAGCTTCAGAGTGAATAACAAGGACACAGGCTACTGAGATATTGAGTGTGTTTTTCTGCTGCTTCTTCGTCTCCATGCTGTTTCTGTGGCTGCCATGGGCTGAAGCCAAGCGCATCACTTCACAGGGCTCAGCACCTCTATGGCACCAAGGTTCTGGCTGTGAAGATGTGTGTGTGTGTGTGTGTGTGTGTGTGTGTGTGTGTGTGTGTTTGGGTGTGTTGCAGCCAGCTTGGTGTGGAAGCACACTTGCATCTTGGAGTCTAAAGGATGTCAGACTACCACAGATACAGTGAGTGAGGGCTGGTGAGAGCTGAGTTCCTGCAGTTGTATGTGTGTGTCACAGGTGACTACTTCTCAGTTTGGCTCTCTCCAAAGACAGTCAGAGACGAGCAGGTCAGCACACTATTTGTCGAAAAAACACTAATATCGACAGCTATTGGCTGCTACATAAACACTGTCAGACAAAACACTGACAGTTAACAATAAAATCAAATCTCAATGTATCAGTGTTTGCTGCAGAAAAACTGCACTGTGCAGGACAGACAGGGCAGCTGTCTCGTAAATGTCAAAACTACTTGCTCGAGCTTCAGGCAATCCTCGAATCAAACATTCCAAACAGTAAATAGGTCTGAGTTTGTTAGCCCTTCATCAGAAATGTGAAGCATCTCTCTACATCCCTCACTCCACTCTGTTCTGTCTCCTAATGCCCTTTTGAATAGAGGTCCACCTCTCAGCTCAACCCTCTCTGTTCCTTCCAGCTGGAGGTTGGTGTCTTAGCAAGGCAGCTTGTGCCCTCTAGTGCACGTCACACTCCAAGTATCTTGCAAGCAATTCTGCTCTCTCCTGTTATCCTACCACTTGTGCATGCTCTGGCAATAGAACAAAGGAAGTGGATGTCAAGGTACATTAAATGCAAATCAGGTTTTACACACACGGGGCCAGTCAGAGGTCTCTCAAAGTGTAGTTATTTTCCCATATCCACAGTGTGTCTCAAGAGATGTCACAAAAATCTTTCAAGGCATGCCAGTCATCTGTGATGATCTGTATTTTTAGCTTCACCGGATGAGCCCTCTTGCTAAAGAACAATAACTCCATAGCAACTAGTAAACTCTGAGAGCAATGAAGTTAAGGAGCGCTCTACTGTTAAATTGGTCAGTAACTCATCCAAATGTATCTGTACTCAGTGTGAGGGAAGGGACATGAGGACACAGTGCGCCCCACCCTCTGCATAATGGGAGGTTACAAGACGACGTGGGGGTGTATGTCTGGGGAGTGCTGCTGAACTCCCGTAACCTCAATTATTCAGCATTAGGCCCTGCTATTGATTTCCTGTTGGATCGACTTACTGAGTCCCGAGCACTGGGACAGTGACACGCTATAGCCTTCCCTGGGAGGGATCTTTAAGAATGGATGGATGGATGGGAGTCTGTTAGAGGCAGAGAGAAAAGAGATACAGATCCACGGGAGAGGAGGGTGTAATTAAAGATACCCCTTATCAAGGCTGTGATAGATGAAGATGTCACAGACTCGTGGGGTAGTTCACGCTTAGTTAGGCGAGGGGACTGGTTAGTTTGGCTGGACGACCTTGGGGAGGGAGGGTGACGTTGCACTGAGGGCAGAGGGTTCCCATGACTGGTGCTCCTACTGAGGGAGGAACAATATTTACGTTAGAAAGGAAAACTCTGTGGCTGTCAGATATGCGGGGGAAGACTAATTGGTTGAGGATATGAGGTATTATTACTGGTGTTGAGGTTTTGGGGGAGTTGGGCCATTTTCTCAAGCATCTATCAGTGCCCAAGCAGTCCTCAGTAAAAACAAATAACATAGCTATGCCAGGCAAAGTCAGCTTCAATATTTCTCACACTTACCAGGACCATCAGCTGTGAAAACAAGTGACAAGACTGCTGACAACACCAGGAAACAACACAGCTTAATAAAGAGAGGAATAACTTGCTTTCTCTTTCACCATCTAGGTCTGAATCTGGTCATATGCAGGTCTACCTGGCTGCATGGTCAGACGTGGGTCAGGTTCCAAATGAAGCAGATGGCAAGAGTTGCCTTTCTGCAGTTTCTCCTTGGCCCAACCTTGAGAAGCTGTGCTGGGCCGAGCAGAGCACTGATCTGGGCTGAGCTGGTTTGGAGGTTGAAGACCGGAGGGGGCAAATCTGAAGCTCGGAGCCTGACAGAGCGCACGCTAATTCGCGGAGGCTGAGGTAGATGTGGGGGTTTTGAGGTGTTGGGAAAGGTGAGAGAGAGCTTGAGCGAGGTAGACATCTTCAGACTAAACCTAGTGTTGAATTGCAAAATCTTTAAATCCGGTATAGGAAACTGTAAAAATCACACTTGTTTGCACTGAATATAACTAATTTGAGAATGTTAATAAATCAGGAAAGAAAAACCTTGATGCTATCATGATACTAGTGGAGTGACGCTCCTTATTAAGACCGTTTTCATTTGGTTCAAATAATTTTAATAACTGATGTACAAAAGGTAAATCCAAATATTTTAGGTAGCTTAAATGGCTAACTAAGACTTTATCAAAGGGTTAACCAAGCAGCAACTTCCAAGGCCGGAAAAATGAAGTGTACATTTAAGTGCCAAAAACTGCAGTTCCTTTAACGGCCACTTGAGGTTGGCTCCAATCCCCATCGACCCCCTGGTGTTAAAATGCTAAACTTTACAGCAGAAATAAACGTGTTGCCACAGTCTATGAGTCAGATCCACCCTTCACTTGCCAAACTTGGTCACTTCTGGCTCCAAAAATTAAACACAAGAGTCCACAAACCAATGGGTGACATCATGTTGGCTATGTCCATTATTTCATACAGTCTACGGGGTAAACTTATGATGTTGCTTACGTATAACATCGTTTTAAAAAAAAAAAAAGCTGTGCCTTTGTATGAAAACATCCAACGTTCACTGATTATAGACACTGAGAGTTTTTCCGCGCAAATACTGTAGTATTTATTCTGCCACAGAACAACTGAGTTGATCAGAAGTTGTGATTAACTTCAAGGTGCTGTTGAAAAACATGTCTCTCAGTAATTTGTCGCACATTGTACATGATGTGGAGGTGAGCCAAGCCACTCTGTCGCTGAATGTACAGTATGTAATCTCCTTTGTGTTGTGGATTGTATTTTGTATAACAAGTTGGAAACAATCCAGTCAACTTTATTGTGTTTTTGTAGTCAATTATAACCACTGCAGTGCAGAGTTACAGTGTGTGTTTTATCATCCAGTAAAACTGGATCAAAATGTTTCAAAAGTGCATTAAACAAAGAAGAATGATCTCATTACACTGTCATATTTTGGACCTTGTCTTGAGACAAACAATATTTATTATATGACCAAACTTTCTCTGACGTTTAGGAGCTGAGCTTGAGATACAGTTGTTACCAGTGACTGAGATTTTCAGGGAAGCTGATGGAGGTGTGTGAGGTAAGGCGTGAACGGGGCGAGGTTGGGGTCTTGGCAGTGAGTAGTTAGCTGTCGGCAATTCAGCTCCACCTCCTAATCAACACTTAATTGGCAGTGTTGATGACAAGTGCAGGCCGTAGGGCAGACCACAGAAACAGTTTACTGCTGTCTCCTCTTTTCTCTGCACATTAAAGCAGTGCGCTAACTGTCTGCAGACACGCAGATGTGTATGTAGCTACCTGAGTGTGTCTACAGTATGTGACTATGTACAGTACTGATATTTGTGTAGTTGTATGTGTCAGTGCCTGGAGGCCTGTTTTGACCTGGGTTCATACCTGTCAACATCCAGTTTGCAGTTACTGTTTTCTAATATTTTGGCAACACAGATCTGTTAAAATTTATTGGCGTTATACTGTATTTGTCAGTCAATGGCCCGGATCAAAAGATACCATAATTACAAGACAGTACCAAATCATCCGACTACCGTCAGTAAGGTCATCACGCGCACTACCTGCCAAGACTTGGCCTTGAGTTTGACACTTATCAAATAGTTGTGAGAGCAGCCGCCTGGAGGCAAAATTCATTCTGATACACAACACATAACTTTGGCAGAACCCACTGCATACAGAAAAAACATCCAATTGTTCGTGCTTGCCCAGAACTCAGAGGGTTATACAAAACACCAAAGAGATTTTCATCCGTGAGATGAAGAGGGAGATAAAGAGAGCTAGATGGAGAGGTAAAATAAAGACCTACACTTCACAAGATGGCAGAGAGCTCTGTGCCGGCTCACACAAGGTGGCATGAATGTAAATCAGCTGGTGGATCATGCTGTCAGCCGCAGTCAGGGGTGGAGAGGAGAGGAGAGGCTCTGCACTTCTCTCTAGTCCACAACCTGAGAATCATCACGCATATTCTCTACTCGTGTCTGTCCAAACTTCATCTGCGTCTCTATCTCCTTTTATGCTTTCTCTCACTGTCTGCTTTGTTGAATCTGCCTTACACATTTATCTCTGTCTAACTTTCCTTTTCTTATTCAAATCTCAACCTTCACCACAGCCCTCCTTCACATCACAGTTCACTTATCATCTCAGTATCTCTTTGCTCAAATCACATATCAATTGGCCAAGCTCAAGAGGGTTGACTTTTTCTTTTTTTCTTTTTTTTTTTAGCTCCAAGCCCTGGCAAAGTTCAACTTCTGAATATGGAGCTATAAATGAGCCTCTCTGCTGAAACATTATTTGCCATTTGCCATTTCATCAGCCATTTGTGGTGCTATTAGACTGACATGGCAATGGCTCGACATGGAGTAAAGGACCCAAGCCAGGGGCATGAGGAAGTGATTAGAGGTGTCAGTGAATGTTTGTCAGCGTTATTGCAATCTATACTTCTAAACCTGACATTTTAAGTGAGGGCATTCTACGTTAGGGTATTGAGATTCTTGAATTAAAGATAAGGAGGTGGGTTTGGGATGGGGCTTGAATTAAGAAGAGGTTAAGAACACACACCAAGCAGCAGCGAACTGCAATTCACCACAATGATACTACATTTTTCTGCAGCTTTGAGGCATGTTCACATGTTTCAGGTGGAAGGTATTTCTTTGTAAAATAGGTCAACAGGTTACTGTTTGGCTGCGGGTATTCTCTGGCCCAAGTATGCTGCTAAAAGTTGAACTATCGCAAAATTAAACAGCTACAGTCTGGAGCAGCGGCTTTCCGTAGACACTGCATGGCAATTCACTGCAGGCCGCACATTGCCACCGTTTTGTTTTGTTTTTGGCATTAGAGTAATAACTCGTGTTTAGGGTTAGTTATCATTATATATCAGAGAAAACATGTAGTCAGTGGAAAGTCTAGCAGGACATAGCACCTCTCCGATGGTTAAAGCTGGCTTGGAGCAACATTTCTACAACAGTGATTAAAAAGACAAACCTCAACATCTCTGATTCGTGTCTGGTCAAGGCCCTTTTTAAATGTAATTCCCCTTCTTCTTCTTCTCTGCCCTAAGTCATTTCTCTGCTGTTGACTATCTAATAAAGGTATAATATACCCACATAGATATATTTTTTAATATTTGGCATGAGAGTGTTTCTCAAAAGCTGATAACAATCAGTCAGATTCCGATCTTTACTTGTGGAAACCCCGTGTGGGAATTGAGGATTGGAAAGGAGTTTAACAAAGGCACACAGAAAAAGCCTGACAGAGAGAGAGAGAGATGTTCATTCACACTCCATCCCTCCACAAGACAGAGGCAAGTGTTTCTGGACAGAGCAACACTAGCATGCTCTGTCCCACCACCATGCCAACACCAGCTGGAGATCCCCCCTTCCCCTCAGCTGCAAATCCCCTCAGCCTTTCTCAAAGGCTCCTTTGGAAAGTGGGGCATGCGGCAGGAGCCAAAATGTCAGCTCTTCTAGCAGGTGGACAGCTGATCTGCGTAGAAAAAAGGCCTTGGCAGGCGGGTAAGGCGGCAGTGTCTTGAGGTGCAACAAAAAGCCTCCCGAGAGCATAATCTCCCCCTTCAGAAGACATGTAAGCTTCAGCTTTCAAGGAACAGAATCAGCAGATTTCTCAGCAGGAAAACAGCAGCCTCTGACACCCGGCGACACTTGTTAGGAAAGAGATTCCTGACAAAGTCTAAATGCATGTAAAACCTGTCCATACTTTGCTAAAACTAGAACATGACTTCTGGGAGAGAAATCTCTTTGACAACATTAAAGGAGAGCTGTTAACCAGACACTGACAAGGCCAAAGTTTGCTTATGCTCAGTTTTCCATGCTGGTACTTCAAACACTGAGCTCCCTGACAAGAGCACCCCATTTCTTTACATGGAGGTTTGTTGGAGGAGTCATTGAAGAGGAACTAAAACAGACTGATCTTTAGTTTTGCTTACGTCATGTTTTGACACTGAAGTATATGTCAGAGAAGGTTTTATTCCAGCTCCAGCTGTAGACCATGCACAGGTCCAAGACTTAGATTTTAGGATAATGCGTTATTTGGAAGATCTAACGGCAATCACTGCCCAGACGTTTTCAATAACACTGCCTTCTCACAGACATCAAACAACATCTCCATAATGTCACAGTCATCTCACAGTCATCTAAAGCTGGCCATTTAAACAGCATTATTTCCTTGGCCCTGTATCTGAAGAGGTCGTGGTATGCAAGAGAAGCACTAGAGATCTTTCTCTAACATTCAGAGACGGCCGATAGAAGCAGAGCTGGCCAAATGTGAGCTTTCCATGAGCTGTGTGACCATGTTTCCACCCCTAACTCATGTTTTATAGAAGACTTTATGAATTAATTGTGTGCCTAGGGAAGAGGGTGACTATGAAGACCATGGGTGAGTGAAGTGCCGATGGCACAAGGAAGAAGTTTTCCTTTACTCAGAGTGAGCTGTGTGTGGGTGAGGAGCACAGGCATCCAACTGTCCTTGGAAAATCTGTTAAGCAGCTAACTGTAAATCTGTCCAGGCTTTCAAGGTAGAAAGGGCTTATTAGGGCTAAGTTCAGGTTACTGTGAAAATGCATTTTTGATGTAAAGAATTAATGATTTACAGTGGGGACTAAGGGCGCTGACTTTTATATGGAAGTTAAAAGAAGATCTATGCATCAGGCAAAACACGAAAACACGTGTGTCTGTGTGACACATGATGTGTGTGTGCATGTGTATGTCTTTTCTCCAGGGCCACCTAATGGACGAACATAAGCCAGAACACCTCTAAACAAGGCATGACAGCACCCAGGCCTCACTGTGCTATTTATGGGCCACATGCACCGTCCTAATTCACCTTTCTCCTGTTCGTCTCCTGTTAGCAGTCCTTCAAACCAATTAACACCTACACGACCATTCAGGTCTGATTCCAAACAGCTGGATGCAATTAGAAGAAGGAAACATAGCCACTTATGGCAGGAAGGGGATTTAAGACACTGGACTGGGAATTGAGACTACTGTTGGTTAGCCTAATGATTGGAATGGTAGACAGTGGTGGCTGATAATTGTGAGTGCAAATCCAGGGTAGGGCAAATACAGAATAATTTCTTCTGCAGATTCAAATGAGGTAAAATCTTTAGGTGTAAGGAATTAGGTGGATTAAGCTACACTAAAATGAGTACAGAGTAAAGGAATGTTGGCTCTGCATGATGTTTCGTGAGGTTTTTTCCTTTACTTAAAGAGTCCCATGGGAAAAAACAGCAAAGGCGGCACTGTACTCTGATCTCAAGGCTCCGCCCAATCCAGATTATCGCTATGTGGGACTGGCGCCAGCGGTTTCGACTTGGCTCAGGTTCCCAGCATTGCCCCCTTCAGCGAGGTTGTGTTAGGCGCACGTCACGGTACTCATTAGCAAAAACAAAGACAAACCGCCGCTGCTCTGAATCATGACCGCCGACCAAGATCTGAAAATGTGTCCTGGAAATGCAGAAGGCTGCGCAGCATGACTCAATGTGGTGGGCTTTGAAGACAAGGTGCATTTGCACATGTGTACCTAAGGTTTTTACCTCAAAAACATTCCATTCGAAACCAAAGAGCATTCTAGTTTGTTTTTGGTGAAATTTTCCACACATAAACCACGTTGGGTCAGAGTGATCACACGAAAGGTGTTTGAAGTAGTGCCATCTAGTGGTTAGGAAAAAAGTCCTGCTACCTAGAAATCACAGGTTTGTTACCCGCCACAAAAATATGCCTTGAAATGTCCTTGCTACAAGTTCAATAGCACAAAATCACATATACATTTCATTCGGGCTTCACCCTCTATCCTTAGACCCAAGGGTCATAAAGATGAAAAGATGAAAAACATTTTGATAGGGGGAAAAGGAAGAAACCTCATGAAGAGCAACAGAGGAGGGATCCCTCCTCCACCCATGGATGTATTACAGAGAACTGGAAACCATGTTTAAAGATGGCACCCCATTGATTCCTGTTAAATTTGCTCGCTAGCAATATATACCAAAAAGTCTCCACAGGCTTTCGCCATAGATGCATCAAGAGACCTAGATACAGCTTTGGAAGCAGGACTCTGTACATTCCCATAAAAGTTGTTCAGTGGCACCTGAAGCCAAGAAAGCTATATTTTTACCCAGATGATCTGCTCTCATTGCAAGCGCACTAGAGACTTCTGCCGAGGAGCCGGCTACTTCTGGTTTAGCACATAGCTACCTTGATTCTTGCAGCTATTCTCGACTTTTCAAACGTTATCGAACAAAATGGATTAAATCCTGAAATGAGTCATTTTGCTGGGGTTGTGATGGTCAAAAAAATGTATACACTGATTCCCAGACGTCTCTTTCTCTATGTAAGTCTATGGGAAAGTCTTTTTGGGCCCAATGGCATCAAATGATGGACTCAGGAGTTGTAATTCCACTGCCCAGCGCACTTCCTGGGGACCTGGCTTCTGCAGGCTTCCTCATGCTCCCACGTTTCTGGGCCCAAAGAAAATGTGTACCACAGTCCTTCTCCAGCTGAGCTTGTTGAAAGCAAGACTTCCGCTGGCTGAGCCGGTTGACTTCCTATTGGCTCCCCGCCCATGTGAATGGACTCACCAAATGTTACTGGCCAGAATGGATTAAATTCTTATAATAAAGAGAGACATTTCGGGGCGGTTGTGATGCTCTGAAAAATGTATTCACTGTTTTTACAGCCGCTCCTTTTCCAATGGCTGTATCTGGGGAAAATAGTTTTTGGCCAGATTGCGTCATGTGATGAACATGGAAACTGCAGTCACTTCGCAGCCCACGGACAGACTTGCAATAGATGTTGTATGTTCAGTACTAACATTACTAACATTACAGTGGAAAGAAACATGATGGTCAGATAGTGAATAATATTTATACAGTATGCACAGTGCGTAAATCTGTATCTAAAAGCATGAATAAATGTTACAATCCCATGATGCATGTCTCATTTCCTCTAACTAGAAGGCAACATCAGACATGTGACAGCACCGAACTGGGCCAGCATTCCCTCTTCCCTTTGAGCCCTGTAAATTATTCATTCCAACCAGAGGCCCATACATACAGCTTAACTATATGATGGACTAATGAGGGCTATTGATCGAATAATTGATTGCTTTATGCATGGCCTAACAGACTGCACAGTGATCCATTTGGGCAGCTCATTACTTAATATGCATTATTCAGAGCTAACCACTAACCAGTGGAGACTCCAATATCATCTGAGAAATGAATGTCAACAAGAATATAACAGCTGAGTCAGGGCCACATCAAAGCCTCAATGACTCTTTCAGTGCAGTGAATAAACCACTGAAGAGTGGTAAGAGCAACACAATGGTTACCAGGCTTGTTGGTTAATGACACGGGGCCAGTAAAGCCTTTTATTTATCCAACCTGCTCTTAGCCTGTTTTCAAAAATATAACCTTCACTGTAACTTCTCATATTCCTTCTGCCACGTTTATAGATGTTGTTTACGCACATGCTTCATCCATCCTTGACTATTCTGGCCTTTTAATCCTACAAAGATTGACAGATCCAACAATACAGACCTTCAGTCTACGGAACTCTGCCTTTCAAATAAGAGACTACAGTCTGTTTGGCTTGCATCCTAGAGAGGCATCAAATAATGTGCTCTTTGAGTTTTTCCCACAGATTTAGAGGTGAACCACAACACAACCGTCTCCTCTTCTCCTTGTCTGGTAACAAAACCCAAGAAAAACCCCTCCAGAGAGTGCTTCACAAGAAGTAAATTACTAAACGCCCACACACTGACTATGACCTGTGCTGGCTTTCTGGCTCGACTATGAGGGCTTGGGTTGCAACACAGCTGGCCGGCCTACAACTAGAACTTGGACTGTACCATTGTGCTCACTTAGCATCCTTCCTGCGAGTGATGGTTCAAGAAACACTGGCAATGCACTGAAAATATTGCTCTTTTACTGTAAACCTGTGATTACAGACCCATACAATGCAGTCTGCTGTCTAACTGAATAACAAGCTGAGGTTATGAAACGGTTGCGTGGCCTACTTTTATCCTTTTTTATATTTCCTGTGTTGCTATCAGACATGTTTCCAATCCAGAGTAAACCATGTGCACTGACTATTTGACAGAAATGACAGGAGTGGGATGCCCTCCTGCTTTTCCTTTCAATAAAACAGCACTTTGAGGTCTCTCTGATATCTTTTCGAAGAACCATAGAAAGACAGAACGAGGAGGAAGGAAGAGTAGGAGAGAGAAAAAATGTAAGAGAAAGAGAGAATGCGACTGTGATGACATGCTGTGGAGAATAGAGGGGTCTCCTGAGGAAGCTGAAAGCATCCACATCGACTTCCTGGAAAAGCAACAGCAGTGGTGCGTACTGTATGTGGAATGGGTCAACAGGGGCTAACTAGCCGGGGTCGTCCTGGGGTCATCACAGTGGGCAGTTCAACTTTCACTTCTTAGCCTGGCCTTCTTTTTCCATTAAGGCGAACTTGACTTTAGCTGCATCTGACACCGTGACTCAGTGGAGCTGCTGGTCCTTTTTTAGTCTACATTTCTCTGCAGACAGTGTGAGGCAATAGCATGAGAGTGATGCCACAAGAGCTAAAGTAAATAAGTCATTGTGCAGTGTAATGATACTAAGAGACAATATTGACAAAATGGCAAGAGCCTCCTTATTTGTTTTTGGTCCAAATATCATTACATGTAGGCAGATTAGGAAACGATGCCAACTTAAATGTTCTGTCTTAGATAAATGAATCTGCACTACAAGACAAATAAGCTCACATTTCCCTCTCACTGTTTCACAACAGCAGTGAATTCATGACATGACTGTGTTACAAATGCCGTATTCCAACCAAATTCGCAGAGCTACTATTGGTCATCAGCCAGGGAATACTCCAGAGTAAGGCGCAAGCGAGAGAAGACATTTCTAAAAATAAAACTTGTGTGATTTCAGTCTACGATGCATGCAGACAAACAGACACACCAAAACACAAATAAGCATGCAAAGAAATTAAATAAATTGCAGTGATCCAGACTCTCAGGTATCAGACAAAGCAATAGTGCTGGGACAATTTAACACTACTGAACTACAGGCGATCTGTCTCTCTATCAGTGCTTGCAGAGGACTTTGCTGTGAGTGGTTAATTAAAACCTAACATCTCTGTTTCTTTCCCCAGAGCTGACCCAGCTCTCCCCAACAGCTGGATGCCAGGATCTCATGCATGTGGGGACAAACCACAAACTCACACAACAATATTTCTGGGGTCATGGGAATGTGTTTGCTTGGCCTTTGGGTGATTCTACTGGGAGTCTGGGACCGAGTTAAATGTCCCCATTCACTGGCAATTTACAATCTTTCTTCTAATTAAAGAGATGCCGAACGCAGTCCAGGTTTATCATCTATTCACAATTCTAATTTGGCCAATATAAACATTTGGCCTTTGATAACAGAATAGTTATTGTCCATCAAAATGGCAGCACAAGAGGCAGAGCTGAGCTGAGCCCATGCTATTCCTGTCCTTCCCCCGTTGTCTCAGGTTCAGTGCTGGTTTCCTGCCAGGCCCTTACCATTTCAGCCTACAGACATAGAAACAGACACACGGGACACTCACAACAAGCACCTGGAACCATTCCCCGCTACCGGCGTCATTTATGAGCCAGGTTATCCACAGCCCTCCAGGGTCGGCTTGGACGCCAGGTCGGGGTTTGTCACTAATGGGGCTTTGTGAGTGCCAGGGTACCAGAGCTGTGAATCCCCAAGAGAGGCATCAGTCTGAAGGGCCCAAGCCTCTAATTGGGGGAGCCCATGTACATAAATGACAGATTATGACCTATAAATGAGAATTTATGTGACCATTAGACGTGCCGGGTGATCCCGGCAGAGATGGAGAAGGCGCTCATTAGCTATGCATTCAGAATGCCTGGCTCTGCCTAATTAGCCTGATGATATGCAGGCTACAGACATGTTCTTGTTCCACCCTCAAACATTTCAGGCTTGTTATATTGGTGCACTTTCAGGCGCCATTAGAAGGTGATCTGAATTCTTTGCGTTTTAACTGCGTATATGTGAGTAAAGAGTAAAAACAAAGCATCAAACGCAGCGTGAAATCCATGCGAGGTGAGGAAAACGCTGCCAGTTATTGTTGTGTGATAGCAATCCACCTTCAACAGCTTCAACAGCAGACAAGCCTCCCTTGTCACCCTGAAAGTGGATGATGGGAATATTTACCCAATATTAAAAAAGCTTTGATTTGATATATCCGCCGGGAAGGGATATGTCTGGAAAAACGTCAAAATCAATGCGCTTGTCCGAGGTTCTTCAGTTGAACGGTAATATCTTGAGATTGATCGGTGTGATTAGGGATTTGACGGCAGACTCAAATATTTGTGCATGAAGTGGCAGTATTAGTGCTGTAATATTGAGTAGTGGTGGTGGTGGTGGGAAGCGGCTGTCATGGGAGCAGGAGACGAGGACAGCCTGGAGAGAGCGGGTGATAAAGACAGAGCGATGGGAGAGACTGTGATTGTTCAGTGCCTGTTTTCAAACCAAATAATTAATGGTTATTGGAGTCCATATATTGGTAATTATATACTGAAGTGCCTACAAGCTTATAACATTTCATCATAAATAATTCATGACATGTGACTACATAAATTGTTTGTTTGTTTTAATGAATTACTGCTTTGGCAATATTGTTCTGATCAGCAGTCATGCCAATAAAGTTAATGAAATGAGCACAAATGGATTGAGAGATGTAGCATGTGCTCACTGAGTCGTGCTAAGGCAAGCCAACACGGGGAGATTCAGAAACAGTGTGACTGTGTGTGTTGTTTGTGTGTGTGTCAGAGGAGAGAGTGTTTGATAAACCCCCTTGTCTTTGCTTCCCACCTGCACCCCTTCATCTCTATTGGTTCTGCCTGTTTTGATCAGCTCACTGAAGGGTTGTGGGCTCTCTAAACAAAGCATCACACACTTTACACAATTAAGTGGTGGTGACAGACAAAAGGTGCAGCAAACAGGGTTTTGAAAAACTGTGTTTCGGAGAAAAAAAAGCTTCTTTAACTCTCCCTTTGTGCTCTGACCTTGTTTCCTTTGCGACGTGCCACACAAAGCGATCAAAAGCGTGACAATATGTTTTTCCCCGTGGGCAAAATTACTCTGTATGAAAACATTAAACCAAAGTCTGATGAGCGGATCGTGTAAATCACAACTACAGGCATGGAAATAAACTTTTACATGCGGCTCTAAGAAGGAATGCATCCAATTTACTAGGCGAACAACTTGGACACTAACATAATAGTCGAATAAGAGTGATAGGAATATCAGTGTAAGGGCAACAAGGGAGAGAACAGGCTAAAGGATGGACACATTAGGAGGAAGTGATGTTTACAACAGGAGGAATTTAATTTCAATACGGGCCAGAGAAGTGGTTTAATGCCAGGTGTTAATGTAATCTAGCAAATCATATCTAGACAGGAGCAGTGCAACAGTTATAATACCAGGTGCACAGGGAGCCTTTCTTCATCTCCACTGCTCCGTCTTTGTCTCTGCCTCCTCGTGTTTCTCTCTTTCTTCAACTAACAATGCCTGAGTGGAATTTCTCTTTTAGGAGGCTGCTTGAGTTCCCATCGGGCATGAGGGCGGCGGGGTGGAGATGGAAGCGGTGACCGTGCGAGACGGCGACATCGGGCTGGGCGAGCCTATTAGCGCACTTCACAGCTGGTCCTCTTTCCCTCTCTCTCTCTCTTGTTTCTCCCTCTCACACACACACACACACACACACACACACACACACACACACAATGGTCTTCAAGAGACCCATTGAAGGCTGCTAGTTTGAAGGAGAAGAGGGAAAAGAAAGATGGCGCTGGTCGTCCTCTGAGCTCCCATTAAAAGCGTCTTAAAAGCTGCCAGAGAGGCTGGATATGGGGTGAGAGACGGCATCCATCAATTAGAGGAAAATGAGATGGAGGAAGAGGGGTGGAGAAAGAGGCAGTGTGTGTGTGTGTGTGTGTGTGTGTGTGTGTGTGTGTGTGTGTATGTACTGGGAAAAACAGCAAAGTGAACCCAAGCAGTGTAACTCCAAAACGGCCAATCCAAATTAAATGGGGGGAGGCAAAAAATAATAAGATCCGTTGTTACTGTGGCACTGACCGGCTGCGAGGAGGTCTCATTTCCAACAAAGGGGTTACAGGAAGTTATAGGAATACTTTGGTTTGGTTCATTACACCTGACAACCCAGAACTCTAACTAAGAAAGAGTATAACTAACAAAGAGTGAGAGATAAAGAGCTGCACAAATCAGAACAATAAAAACAGAGATTATAACACAGACCAAGGTGAAACAAAGACAAAGATGCTTTAATCAAGTTGCATTAAGCTCCTACTTCTCTGTTTGATTCTAGTCTCCAAGGTGCCGCTCTAATTTAGACTGAAAAGTGCCACAGCTTTCACCCTGCTGGCAGGTACTTGAGGTGCCAATGACACTGAAATACTTTGAATATATTACAGTGGTGTTTTCTTCATTCTCTTCACTTGTGTTATCGTACCTTTCACTCTTTTTGCATATAATTACTGCGCAGCAATGACACAGGGGAGACTGTCTCCTATTATTTTATTAGAGGAGTTGTAAAACAAGATGTTTAACTTGCTTGTGAGGTAGTTAAGTCTAAAGTAATTTGGTCTCATAAAAATTTGACTTTTTTGCTTTTAATCTACGAGAGAATGAAGATGGAGCCCCATTGGTTTAAATCATTTTCTTAATTGTCCTGCAATAGCTGCTGTTAGTCGGTCAGTTCTTTGGTCAGTCAACAAGAGTTTCCTCACCCGTTGGCTGCCACAGTTCTTGCCCTTAGAGGCTGAAAGCTGGTGTGTTTGCAGGTGTATGTGTGCATGTATGTGACAGTGAGGGTGGCCGAACGCAAAAGGCACATACCTGCCAAATGAATTCACAGACCTCACCAAGATTTTTTGTTAAGATTGGTCAAGAATCAAAGGACAGCTGATTACTGTTCATGCCAGTTGATAAAAGACGAACGTGTAGATGCAAGCACGTATATGGTTGCAGCTATTGTAATTTTACGCTTGTTTACTTAAAATAGTAATGTTCGATAAGTGTATCTGAACGTTAAAGGGTCTTTTAAAGCAGGTGCCTCTGTTAAGAAATTGCACAGTTTCAAAAAATACCACCAAGACGAATAATAATGTAAATTTCCTATCGGATTGCGTTTAACTGTGTTGCACAAAGTGCTACGCAGCAGAACACTGATTGATTTATTGATTGACTGATTGATTGGATACATTTAACCATGTACCTATTGACGTCTGCTTTCTTGTTTGCATATGTATGTCAATTATTAACACCGCTTTCTTTTGTAAAACATGTCTTTTTTTCTAAAGGACACTGCTTTTAAATTGCGCTGTATTTATTTTGTCATGTCACAACAAATTAAATATAGAAATACAATTATGATTTAGTGATTTATGACGTTAATAGAAAACATTAGCTATAGTGATGATTTAAAATAAATCAGTTGCTGTAAGTTCATGACAAGGCTTTGTGTAGTGACTGATGAAATCCAGTTGATACATAAATTCGACCACCAGACTTGCACGGCTGGAAATACATTCATCAATCACCATGAGTGACTTGAGTTTCTCATGTAAAGGGAGCTTTTGTTTGGGCAGTGGTGTTGATGACACTTGTCTGATATTACAGGATTTTGATGCCTCTACGCTCCTCAAGCTGTGTCAAAGTGCTATACAGCTGCTAATGTGGCCATTGACTGCTGGCCAACAGCAGAATCTCTAACAGCTTGTGTGAGGTCCACTTAGCGCACAAACTGATGCTGGAAAACAGCCTATTATGCTAAATAGATAGTTGATGAGAAATTCCCAATGAATGTGTCCTCTGGTAAAAAAAAAACCCCATCTAGAACATTAAAACCTGCTGGATGTCTGGCTTGTTATTCAGAGATGTCACTTAGATGTCTAACTTATGGAAGTTTAGAAACAAGAATCATTATTAGTTGAATACTGAGGTGTTAGTGTGAATTATCAACAAATGAGACTAATTTGATTGGCCTCTACACTGCATCTAATGTCTCGAACCAACATGTCGGACTTGCAATCTTCAAAACAGGAAGAGGCCACAGTTTTACCAAAGTAAAGGAAGCTGGATGTCAGACTGAGAGAGTAGAGGAAGAATCGATTCCAGTATATTAATCTTCTTGAGCCCCTTTATGATGATCCAACAAGCTGTCAGAGTAAGCATGGAGCCCACACTGTAACTAACTGCAGTCCCTGAAGAAATATGATCATATTTTTGGAAAAATAAAAGAGTGATTCCAGAGAGAAGCAGACAGAGGGGTCTACAGTCTGTGTTTGAAGGATATATCCAGGATGTCAAACTGA
>NC_065516.1:30023802-30126302 GCF_006386435.1 Epinephelus moara | reverse complement strand
GGAGGGAAAGTAAAATGGGCCTGGCAGTAAAACCTGCAGTTTTCAACAATAAAATTACCGGCCTAATCATCACATTGAAATGAAAGGAAAAGGAGAAACAACCCGAGTTTAATCCATGATACCTGGGAAAAAAGGTTTTGTGCTGCAGCTTCCTGCCTCTTCCTCAGTGTAACTTACTGTGCATTTCTGGAGATGTTGCACTGGCAGTAAATATGTTTAAAAAAACTAAAAAAAAAAAAGCATATGGCAAATTGGAAATTATGTTAATGTCAGTGTGTCTTGAGGCATTTGTGGGGCGTTCGCATGAGGGCAAGCTGCGCGATAGATAAGGTTCCAGAAAAGAGGGTTTTCCTCGGCTCTCCAAAGCCCTCAAGACACACAGAGAGATGGCAGAGGAGGAGGAGGAGAAGGAGGAGGAGGAGGAGGAGGGGAGAGCAGACATAAACACATTGTTGTTGTTGTGTGTTTACTTTCAACTGCCTTTTTTGTTCAGCCAAGAAAATAAAAGTTCCATTTATTCTTTTCAGTCACAATGGTGAAAGTGAGGATCCCAGCGTGCCAAATAAAGTCCACTGATGCTGTGCAGCCCTTTCTGGGATATAGACATAATCGTTGTACAGAAAGTCAGACAATGAGAAAGTGGGCTAATAAAAAATACATTCAGCCTGCTGACAATTTGATTTGCAAAGAATTTTTCCGCATTTGACCCTTGCAAATCCTTTTGGCAGAGCTCTGCAAGCCAACACACACAGCGCCGCCCTTATGACAGCTGGATGATGACATTTGATAGGGATATGGTAGCCCATCTCTACTGTAATCCATGACATGTATAACCACTATGAAATGGGATTCTGCTGCATCATTCAGGGTAACTGGGTTTGGTGTTTATGATGGAGGAGCTGGGAAACAGCTGACCTGCTCCGCACCTGGATCTTTAGGGATGGCAGTTTGACTTTGCAGGACCATTGTTTTTAGCGTTGTTTGACAAAATGACACAAAATCAAGTGCATGTCCGGATTCAATCTGCAATCACGCTGAGCAATCAGTGGAGAGGCGCGTTAAAGCCCTGTGGGGAGCAATCTGGGCCATTTTCAAGCAGCATCTCCCACAGCCACGTAAAGAAAAAAAAAAAAGCTTTCCGCAGAGGAGCTGAGCTCATTTTGAACACATAATTGTCCTCCTCTTCCCCTACAGCCTCATTACAGTACTATCTGATTACAGGGTAGGAAACAAAGGAAGAGGATGAAAAATACCATCCACCATCTCTGTTTGTATCTCTGTCAACTCCCCCCCCTCCCCTGCTTAACGTGGGTTTGACTTTAAGTAAGCCGGGAAAAGTACAACTCTATAAAAACACAGTTTGTGTTCATTCTAGGTGAAATTGCATGTCACATCCGTTTGGGTTTCACAACGTAAAAGCATATATTCTCATCCCCGGTGTCAGAGCCGCCGTAGCTGGAGCAGAGAAGTGGTAGGAACCTCGCCGGGGCCTAACGCGCCTGTGACTGAAGTCAGCCCATTTTCTGTGTATGACAGCAGCAGAATGAGACTGTTTCGGCTCAGTTACCGCGCCAACGTTCGGGTCCCCTGCTCCCAATGAGCAGATTTCATTGGCCTCTATTACTGGGTCAGGCTGCATGTGGCGGCGGCTGTGTGTGTTTGACTAGGCAATAAGCCCAGTGTCACTGTCACTTTCATCAGCACAAACTCTCGCTCCCTCTCTCACTCTGTCACTTGTCTTTTTCTTTGTCTCGCTTTCTCTCAAGGGCAGCCTTGGAAAAACCACTGAACCCTCCAGGAGAGAGGCGGAGAGGAAGAACCAGACTGTTCTGGTGAACAGTACAGGGTGCTAAACAAACTTGTAATGTATGGCGAGCTTTCTTGGGAAAACTTTTCTTATCTCTCCAAAAACCCAACATTTGTGTAATGCTTGATTATCGGTGGTATCAAATAAATACTTGCTTTTTTATTAAGATGTTGAAGACAGCGTGCAAAGTATCACCTGCTAGAGGCAATTAATTTTACTATACCTTCCCATGACAGCAGCATGCCAAAGGTATGTTCACAAGTTATAAAATTTTATTGCAAACATTAAGATAAATAGCCATTTTAGAGGCAATAATTTCAGTTGCCAAACACTGACATGGAGGTTAGCTCATGTAGAACACAACGTTTTATGTATTTATCTTCATTTCTTCTTGGCTTCGGTCATAAGTGGACACACAAGTCCAAAACCAACCCTCCGATACAATATAATAACAGAATCAGCTTAAAACTGCCTTCATTTTTAATGTGAGCGAGAGGAATGGAGGGCAGATATGAACATTTTATCTTTATTTATCTCAACCAATTTTGAGCCTTGAGAATTTCAGAAGTCATAACAACTATACATCGAAGGGTCAGGCATGTACTGGCGACCCAGACTGGCACACTAATGAGCTGAGACAACTTCCACCAGTCAAGCCGTCTGGTATTTAACCTTTTTTGGTATGTATGTCGTATCGGCTGAATCGTAAAGTGGTGCTCAAGATGGCTTATACGCCGTTGACTCTGTCTGACTCATAAATAGTAGGAACTCCAGCCCACCTCTGTTCTAATCCACGCTACCATAACCTCTGTGCTAAAATAAACCCTGCTCCTCCATAAAGAAACATTGTGGAAGTCTCTTTAAGTAACGGAGTGGAATTTATTTCTTAAGATGTTGATCTCTGGCTCCATCTGAGCTGTGTGAGAGTGAAATAAAACAGACTCGAGAGGAAGAACAGTGCGGCGTTGAGAAAGCAAGATTGAAAAGGAGAGTCTTGTGTGCATGTGCGCCCATATGGCTGTGTGTGTGTTAAGTGTGTGTGCATTCATGTTTATGAGCAGACAAGTGCAGTGCATCTAAAGTCTGTGCACATCAGGGATTTGACTTGAACGAGTGGAGCCGTGCTGAAGTACTGTGCACTCCCAGAGGACACACAGGCCTCAGTCAGGGGAGTAAATATAATACACACAGACACTTGTTTACACATGGCACCTATAACCAAGTCTAAACACTGTAAACAAAGTTGCTTATACATCCAGTGAAGTGAGAATGACTTCTGTGGAGATTTTCTTAGGATAAACTTATCTTCCCCCCCCTAAAGAGCTGCAGCGAATCATTACTGATGAACCAGCAAACACACCAACACAAATCTTACTCCTCTCACCTTGCAAGGAACCTACCTGAGTAATAAAATCTAACAGTTTTCAAATCGTCTCGCTGCCATTTGGAGTTCTCGATGTGCAAAACTGTCTGGCGCAGCCTTAACGTTTAGTTTATGGTGTCACCAAAGTGCCCTCAGCAGTAAGAATGCATCCAGGCAGACTGTCAGTCTAATAACCCCCAGTTATTGCTTCCCTGCTCTCTAAATATGACAAGCAATGCTGAGAAGCTCAACCTTTTCATTGTGCAAAATGTGCCACTTAAATAAACGAGCTGCAGTAATATTTCAAGTGCTTTTCTTATTCCCTTCCATCCCCTCTGATCATCAGTCCTTGTCCGGCTCCATTAGGGCTGTTTCATATCGGAGAATAACAATATCTCAGTCACTGTGCGGCTCACCGCGCCGCCGTAGAGCTAATCAATCTACGGCTCGTCTCTTCATAGGTGGACTGATCGGCTGGCATTATTCTCCAGTCAATTACTTCCAGTGAGAGAGGCAGAGGGAACAATGACAATGGACGCTGATGAATGCCACTCAGAGTTCAATTTAGCCAGCTGGGCCAGCGTCCCTAAGCTGGCAGTAAGACAATTGGGTCGTCTAATAGGTATTTATATGAGCTCCCCTCCAGCGACCGGCAATTTGTTATCGAGAGAGGTTACTGCTGGAATGAACTGTTTACCTATGATGTGGTAGTTTGCATAAGGACATAGAGGAAGGCCACAGTGTGTATGATGGATGAGTGTGCGTGTGTGCATGCATGTGTGTCATCTGTATTCCTAATCATTTTAAAATTCTGTATTCATCCGCTGCCTTTAAGCAACATCAAGGGTCTATAGTGGCAATCAAATGACCATCAATAGCTATGGCTCGAATCTCAACTGCCTCATTTAAACCCTCAGTACGCACAAGTAGGTAGTAATAGTTAAACAGCTGGTGAAGGTATTTAACACATCATTATGCTCTGTGCGCGCGTGCGAGAGCGAGAGCGAAAAAGCAGGCAGAGATGGAAGTTGGCGCGACAAATGTGAGGGTTTAGGGAATGGCAGGCCGCAGACATGCTCCACTGTCATGCAGTATGATGAGAAAAACACTGCAGCACTTATACAAGGTGAAAAGAGGCCTGGGCAAGGAGAGAAAGAGCGGGAGGGAGGAGAACAAGAGGATAGGATCAGGAGAAACAGACAGAGAAAGTCTGGAAACAACAGCAAAGTGGACGATGGAAGATGAGGCCTGACTGAAGAGAAGCTTAAATTCAAATTCATTGTTTCATTGCAGTTTAGTTAGGGCTGGTTAACTGGTTCACTGGACTGGGATCTTGTTGGGTTCGTAAATAAACTAAGCCTCGGGACTCTGAGCTAAGGAAATACAGTAAAAGGGTTTTCTTGTTTAATATGGTTATAAAATTTTATGGTTCTTTTCTTAAGGTCTTGGGAAAGCTGCAAAGAGTTTTCATGCATTAGCTGCTTGTTCTTTGAACTGTGGTAGATGTAAAAAAGCGAAGGGCTCCACAACTGATTTGAATTATTTCAGCCAATGGAGTGCCTATTAAGGTAGTTTTTATTGCATTAAGAGCTTTTTGACTTTCTTTTTGCAGTCGTCCACAACCAGACCTCACAATTGTTGCTATTTCCATGACAGCATGATTAGCCAGTAGTTATGGGTGGAGGCATGACGTGGTGTGTCTGAATCCAGATCAGAGGGTTGCGTCTTCAATCATGTCAGGATCAAAGCTGTTCACAGTCAGGGCCAAGTTGTGTTGAAGAAGCTCGGCAACAGGAAGTGGAGTTTGTCCACACATTGGCTGCATTTGTACCAGGGATTGCGTTACTCAGTCATTACTGTTTTGTTTTGGGGTTTTTCACCAGTCTTGAAGTACCACATTTTTAAATCTCTCCAGTCGCAATGTCCAGCAAAGATAATTCCATCTGAGCAAGCAAGCATCGGACACACCATATCTCGTAATATTGGACACTCTCTGTCCACTCTGAATCCGTAAAACATGCACTTCTGTTATGTCAGCAAACCCGTACCTATCACAGGCTTCCTACATCTTCAAATTTAAGGACTTTGCAATGACTTTCCAGGCCCCAATGCCCTGAAATCCAAGTTTGTGACACAAGTCAAGGTTCATTTCTGTGACAACACTGAGAATCTTTATAAGTAAAACTAGCAACATCTATGGTAGCTCACAGACCAAAATTTAAATACTTCCTATTTGTGTTGTGTGATGGCAGACGATGTGGTCTCTAGCCTTCTCTGACACAGAACAGCAAAATGAATTTCTGTTCCTCCACAAAATATAAAAATTTAAGCACTTTTGGTGACCAATGTCTATTTATGCCCATTTTCCAAAACTTTCAAGGAAACAAGAAATAGGTTTTTATTAGCCATGGTCATTTAACAGAAACTTTCGTCTCCCTGGCCATCTCCTTCACGCCAGCTGTCACCTTATTTGGGTTCATTCATTCATCCATTCAATTTCCATAACCACTTATCCTGTTAGGGGTCGTGGGGATGTTGGAGCCTATCCCAGCTGACTTTGGGCGAGAGGCAGGGTACACCCTGTCCAGGTCACCAGACTATCACAGGGCTGACACATAGAGACAGACAACCATTCACACTCACATTCACAGTCACCAATTAACCTGCATGTCTTTGGACTGTGGGAGGAAGCTGGAGCACCTGGAGGAAACCCACTGTGACATGGGGAGAAGATGCAGCACCAGGACCCTCTTACTGTGAGGCAACAATGTTAATCACTGCGCTACCATGCCAGAGATCTCCTCATTTCAACTTTACGAATCTGCCATTTCTCGTCCATTGCGGTGCTGTGTTTTTGTGTTGCTTCAATTTGTAATTTTCTAATAGTATTATAGTGACCATGGGTCTATAGATGGGACTTATTTTATTGTAAATATAACATATACGCAAAACTAGCCTGCTTTTAAATCTACATGCCTTTATGGTGTCATTCTTCATGTAGCCTGCCTACTAATGGTTTTTAAGCTTAGTAAACACAGATAATATTTAGCCGGAATTTCTTCCACTTGGCCTGGACATTGACATCTTTCAAGACGTGGACTGGCGCCAACGGAAACCCTGATTCGTACTAAAACACAAACCTAAAACAAAACCTCTACAAACAGCTGTACCAACTGGAACATTCAAAGGAAAGAAAACATTAAAACCCACTGAGCATAAATAAGATGTTTCCACTTAAGAAATCTGAGCAGCTTTACTTTTCAGAGTTTAAATCCATACGTCCAATTTGCGCCCATCACTCGAGTAAAATAATACAACACCATCATGCCACGCTAAAATAATTTCCTATGAAAGAACAGATGTGCATTTTTTTCTCCAACAGTCTCCTCTGTTTTTGTCTGTAACACAAGGCTCTTTTGTGTCTTAACACACTAATCATTCCCACAGTCTAACTTACCTGGCACTAAGGTGTCTACTGTCCTGTAATCCTAATAACAGATGGTCACAACTGTCCAGAGCAGCCCAACTCCATCACACAAATTACCGCTTTAGGCAAATATTCTGGTCGGGTTACAACACCTAACCTCTAAAATCCTTTTAGTATGCATGTGGCTTCCGCTGCACATTTCTAAGGAGGCTTTGAGAGGCAGCCCTAAGTTGGGTTCATATTCCTGCAGTAACTGTAATTGGGCCTGACGAGATGTACAAGCCTTCAGACCTTCTTTTTTGCCCTCTGTCTCCAATTATAGTCTGCAGCTACTTGTATTTTTCATCACTTTCTTTTCCCATGAAGCACATCTTTCAGGGGTAACACATTTCGGGGCGCTAAACACACAGAGAACCAGGATTCATGGCAGTGTGAGAGCTGTCCTCTTTGTACTTCCTCCTTTGTCCCTTGTTATTCTTATATTTCCTCTCCCCCACTCCAGTACCCACCTCTCAGAGAAGCCCTTCCCTGGCCTGACCCTGAGGTGATCACATTCAGCATGTTAACCATTTGACCCCTGACCTGCTGAAGCACTTCCTGTGGTCCACTACAAGGAAATTTGTTTAAAAGTGTAAGAAAATACAAGGAAGCTAGCTGAGCAGACTGTTTTGTCCTCTTGTGTTTCGGGTTTCTGCACAGGACTCAGTGTGTGTGTGTGTGTGTGTGTGTGTGTGTGTGAGTATCTGGCAGTAAAAAACCATTACTGGAGTGTGGATAGAGCTCATTCACACACCTGGGCCCCATTCAGCGCTGCCCTGCCAAACACCCGTGACGTGCCCTGAACAGAGCGGCATCATGGGAAGTCTAAATTAAGCATACGGCTGTGACACGGTCAGGGCACACTGTCGAACACTTGATGTGTTTGGAGGAGTGAGAGACAGAGGCAGACAGAATGCGCAGATGAGGTAAGCGTGCTCTGCAAACATAATATGACTAAATTAAAACGGGGGCTGAATGAATAAAAACATCAGAGCGCTGTAATTAAACTTACTTAAATAATTAAACTCCTGCAACACTGGCCTTTGATTGACTTGAGCATGAAACACTAACGCTGCTTTCGGCTATTAAAAGAGGCGCTCATGTTGGTCAGTGCACGGAGTGAGGCCATTATAAAACCATAACACAATGCAAGGAAAAGAAACTAATACCTACTCAAGTCCGCTGTGATACTGCACAGCCATGCCCAAATGTGTTATTCCAACACGCTACACTCTTGAAATTAATTCAATAAATCACCGAAAACTAATGAGAGAGTAAGGAAAGCATATTTCATGACACGTCCAAATAGTTCTTAGTCTGTGGAATAACAGCAGAGAGAGCAGGAAAGCCGTTCCCAGAACTGAGAACTCCCTGGATCTGGAATATGGGGCGTTGATATTTTCTTAAGTAGGCCTCGGGGATAGCTTTTGAAACCATGCTTGATGTAGGATTTTATTTGGCTTGGAATAAAAGCCCTCCCCAGGGTGCTCCTCCTCCTATGGGCTAGTTAACCCTGCCTAACATGCACACACACTTAAACACGCACACACACACACAAAACGTTAAGTAGGTTATGATTAATTTTCTTTGTCATCATCTGCCCATAAAACAAAGTCAGCTGGAGCGAATGGGGGCTTTCCTCCACTCCTTTTAGGCTGCACACTAAATCATTCATGGCTATTAAGCAGTGCATGTGTGTATTTAAAATGTAACGCTCCAATGTGACTGCGCACACACGGACACACACAGTCTGCTCGCATAATGCCAGTCAAACTATGACCTGACATTTCCTCTGTATTGTTGCTTTTCAAATGGACCTGTAAATAACTAGGAGCACAATGAGGGACGTCGGCCGGATGGTTAATGAATTCAATTAGTCAACGTCGGGCCGATTAAGAGGTCTGAAAAGAAGCATTGTCACATCGTAGATAGGAGCGAGTGTATGTGTGTGTGTGTGTGTGTGTGTGTGTGTGTGTATGAGAGCCAGAATCAATGGTTCTATCAGTCAGCCAGACCAGGCCTTGCACTCTGGGCCTCTCGCTCCATTCATCACCAAGGACCAACAGACGGCCAACCAGGGAATATATGTGCGAGTAGGTGTGTATTTCTCTTTGGTACAGTGCATGTGTGTGTGTATGCAGGAGGCCGTGTGTGTTTGCATACCAGCGGCTCATTATAACTCTTTGTACCAACACACTGCGCATCTCAAAGGCGGTAACATCGCCTCTTATCTCAACAGCAGGCTGAACGCTTTGAAACTGTCAAAGGCCGCATAGATGCTTTCTCAATTAAGAGTAACCTTTATGCTGAAGGATTCACATCCCACAAAAGCTTCTTGTCTGCTTTTACACTATGTACAACAATAGCAATTGGAGGCGCGGTACTTGTAACTGTCAGATGCCGAGTTCAAACAGTGTGGTTGTTTTTTTTTCACAGCGGGCCCAATAGGGAATCGACCTTTTCACTGAGACGTCTGCGTAAACAAAAAAAAACAAAAAGCAAACAAAACAAAATGGCAAGCAAAACTCGGAGTATTCACACAGCGACTGCCTGACGAGACGGTGCCAAAAGACTGCAAACAATAGAGCTCCTCAGCAGCCCGCTATAGCTGACGGTGCCTCTTCACGAGGGGACGCTAAAAACTAAATGTGTTTGGGGGAATGGTGCTAAGCATGCAGGGTGAATTATTTCCAGCAAGGAGTTTATTTCCTTCACCGATACAACTTGAAATAACTTTTACACACGTGTTGGGAGACAGCGAGAGCTTTACAAGCTGAGCTCAGATATTAATACAAAGCATGAATACATAAGTGTGACTTCTAAGAATTAAAGAGACTCCTCTAACACCTTGCTGGAGAGAGAGAGGTGGCAGTCTTTGTTATAGATTCAGAGCTAACAAGGTTTTGGTGTGGTTTTGGTGGAGTGTTTGTACCTGTGCAATAGGTTTATCACGTGTGTGAAAAACTGTAACACGTGACATTTGTCAGTGTTTATTCCTATTAAGACGATATACAGTTACTCTAAGGTTCTCAGTCATCCAGGTCATGGTAATCATAAGTGCGTATCGTAGGCAACTGGACTTGCTTGAGTGTCTTGAAGACATTTTCACCTCTCATTTAATACTGTGCATAATATTCACTAGGATGCAATATTCATTGATATGTTTGCACATATCTTTTAAATTATTCATTAGTCACCAGTATTTCGATGTTACACCTCTATATATAGTGATATTTATTTCACTGGTCATTCATTCAGCTATGCACTTTAAATACCAGATGCCTGTTAGTCCAGGGCTCTGCTGGAACTGTCCTCTCTTATATTCTACATTCTACATGTGTGCTTTTATTTATATGTATATGTCTATGTATATATGTACACACTGTTTTTGTCTTTATATTTTTATACTTGTACGTGTCTGATGGCACCTTGGGTTTGTGAGAAAGCACAATTTTGTTCCCATGTACTCCGTATGTGGAAATGTCAGTGAAGTTGAACTTGACTTGAACTTGACTTGACTAAGAGGCTTCTTCATTTCTAATGCACCAGTCCGTTAGCACTGAAGAGGCCTCTTGAATGAGAGGTGAAACGTCTTCACGAAACTCAAGCAAGTCCAGTTGCCTGCGATAAAGCACTTAATGGACTCAGGATGGCCTTAATTTAACCTTGCACATTATTAGTATTATTTTTATTTTTGTGCACCTGTATGCCATTACCCTAGTAGTCAGATTTTTTTCAATGGCGACATAAACAGTTTTCTTCATTATCAATTAATCTGCAGATTTTTTTCACAATTAAATGATTAATTGTTCAATCTATGATTATAAACGTATGTTACAACCCAGCGCTAAGGCTGCAGCAATGATGGTGGACGAGACGAGTTTACAAAGAGTTAAAAGCTTATTTATTTACAAAGTAACTGAATAAACGTGAGAGTCAGTTATCAGTCATATCTGCGTGTATGGGTGTGTGGAAATGTCTGCAGAGAAAGCAAGCAAACAGCAGCTGCACCACGAGGGAAGAGAAAAGTCTGCTGGAAGGTGGTGAGCATTTATACCATGAAGTACACTTCAAAAGGTAAACGACGAGCTCCTGCCTTGACCTGCATCCTAAAAAAGAAAGAGCCAGAAAAACAGGTACACCTAGTGGAGCAGGGGCGTCGTCACAAGTATTATATCGCAACTTATCTTCAACCTATAGTGGCAAAATATTAACATCTGAGATGTCAAAATAAGTTTATCTGTTCAATTAAATAATCAATTATTCGATTCATTTTCTGTTGATCAACTTCCACTCTCAATTTGGGGCCTCGAGATCTGCATTTGCGCAGTTGCCATCGTAGTTTTTGAGTCCGAAATGACCATTTTTGGACAAGAGGGTGGAACTGTGTAGGAGCGGTGGGTGACCCCCTTAATCATACATAATTTTAAGCCTTCATGACATTTAAACAGCTTAGTTATATAAAAATTCACCCCCTGTACAGTTGTCAAGAATGGGGAAATTAGATAAGAGACCAAAACTTTATTTTGTACCAGCCTGTAAATATATTTATGCTGTAAATTCGGGCATTCTAACATGGGATCTATGGGGATTGACCTGCTTTTGGAGTCAGCCTCAAGTGGCCATTTGAGGAACTGCAGTTTTTGGCACTTCTGTCTTGGCTTGATTAATTTACAGTATCTATTTTGGGTGAAATAAGAATATTTGCTTGGAGTTCTAGAGGCCTTAATAATGGCGCTCAAAACAATACTAATACAAGGTTAATAGATGAGAGGAGAATTCTACAACGTCAAACCTCCGGTTACAAATTTAGATGTGATGAAGAGTTTTCACAATGACTGTTACTGTAGTCTTCTCCAGCTTGGGAGCACTGAGGTTAGAGGAAGCCTGTCAATTGTGACTTGAGAGCCTTCATACAAGGTTTCCTGAGAGGATGTTTTTGCTTTCATCTGCTGTCCATCCCCTCCTTTGACAGACGCTGCAGTTTGCACCGAGCCAGGAAACTATCGTCGGAGATGCTCCTATTGATGGGTCAGCTCGCACAGGAGAGATGAATCAATTCTCTGTGAGTGGACACGTAAAGCAGACAGGAAGTGTGCGCTTGGTCCAGCTTGAGGGCCCCACTGATGCTACACTATGTTTATCTCTATGATAGGCTTCTCCTTTCACCCCCACCTTACACACACACACATGCTCACCGAGGCCCTGGCCCAATCCCTGATTGCATCTGGCTTGTCATCGTCAGTGGCTACCTCGGCTCCTCCGGGGCCCCTGCTGCTCTGATGGAGCAAAACAGCCTGGCCTCCCTCCATATACCCCGTCCCCCATGCCTCACTATTCGCCCCTTCTCAGGACAAATTTAATTTGGAGGTGCCGAGGACTGATAAAACCAGGAGACAGCATAAGGGGCGGAGGGGGAGGGAGGTAATTTGATACCTCCTCATGCACCCTTTCACCTCCTACACACACACACTCACATACTTCCTCCTCTCCTTTTCCTCCACCCTGCACCCCCACTCCCTCTACTCCCTGCATCCCCAGACAAAGACATCCCCTTTTTTTCATTGCTGCCATTTTTTCTGTTATCAGACGGATGACAGGAGGAAAACGGAAGAGAAGAAGATGAGCAACACCATGCTTGTGATCTCAGATACATTACCTGTGGATCTCTGTATCTATGCTGAATGATAGCTCGCCACATACCCCATACAGCCATCCTCTCTCACGTTTAAATATTCACTTGTGTACGTCCAAAAATTTTAGATATCTTTCCTCTAAAAGTTAATAAAAAGACTAACATAAGGAAGCACACATTTTGACCATTCGTGTGCACCGTTTCAGAGGCAAATCACATCATATATCATTTATAGTTTTTTTTCTTTAGAAGGTCTGTAGTGCTAAAACAATGAATCACTTCATCTATCACTAAACTAGCGTAAAACTATGTATGATCTTTAAATATTTGAAGTCATTATCAAGTGAAAGTGCTGCACATTTGCTGGTTTTCGCTTCTCAAGAATAACAATTTGCTGCTTTTCTCTGTTTTATGTCATTAGCCCCTTGTATGCTGCCTCTTCAAGGCGGGATTTCACTCCGTTATGCTGCCTCTGTATAAAAGGTACAATCGTGGAATGGGTGGACAGAGTTGTCTCGCCTTTAACAGCCGAGGTAGTAAAAGTGCCAAAACGATGTCTGCGTAAAAGGAACAGCTGGCAGAACAGGACCATGGACAGCACCAGTGTGACATTTGGACGACATATTGTGTGTGCGGCCTACTGCATGAGATTTAAAAGCCGCTAATAGCAGTTAGCGGCTAACTCAAAGAGGAAGAACAGTGGTCGAAAATGTCTGCAAACTGGAAAAACAATGACGTCCAGGAGCTTCTTACCATGTGAATGATTGTTATTGCCATGCTATTGCTATTGTTCATAAAGCACTGCTGACGTGTAAGTTATATGTGACACTAGAGGCTGACGCTGTTGTGTCACACATTACACCTGTCACTCCTCTTTTGCTTTTGCGATGCAAGCATGCTGTCTGAAATCACACACTGGAGCAGCGTGGTGTTGCTGTTTTTTGACAAGAGGGGACTTTGTATAACAACCTCTGACTAAAAAAGGCTATTGTAAATTGAATATGTTTGGGTTTTACACTGCTGGTTGGAGCAACCGAACAATCTTAAGACATCACACTGGGCTCTTTCAACTCACAATGGACATCTTTTCTACCATGTAATTTGCTGAATAATAATCAAAAAAGATTTGACAGATTAATGAAGATAATTATTAGTTGATGCCCCAATTATAGTTAGACATTCTTAATGAACACAAGACGGAGGGATTATGTAGCACCTGGCCACACTTAACCTCTGAAAGCCATGTCTCAGAGCAGCATCGTGACCCACTAAATGGCTGCTTGTTCAGGCCTAAAACTAAGTGAAGTGGTAACTGAGCGTAAACGGCGGCCCCCGTGGCTGCGGGTGGGGACTACTATGATGCGTGAGCGCCCACAGATGTTGGCTACAGTCTATCTGAAAGGCCTTTATTGAATTAGCTGGAGACGAGAGCGAGCAGTCTGGAGCTGGAGATTTTCACAGGTCAGTGCTCCCCTGCAGCCCTGCAACCAGAAGGCCTCTGAGCCACCTGCAGCTGGGGGGCACGAGCTGAACCTCAACCTGAGACTGACTCTGTGTGTGTGTGTGTGTGTGTGTGTGTGTGTGTGTGTGTGTGTGTGTGAGAGAGAGAGAGAGAGAGAGAGAGAGAGAGAGAGAGAGAGAGAGAGAGGGAAAGGGCTGACCAACTAGTCGACAGATGGGTTGTTGTTTTTTTAAGAAAAAGAAAAAAAAAGCATACTAATCAGACACAACAGGATCTACACACTTCCTGCACACACACACACACACACACACACAAAAACACACATGCAAAGAAAGGAGGTCAGGCAGGTGAACATCTATATGTGTGTGTGTGTGCAGGTTTGATGTCAGCGGGAGCCTGATCATACTGCCTTCTTCATATGGACAGGTGAGAGCTGCAATTATCACCACGCTCTCATGCACACACACAAAGCTCAAGACTCTCAAGGCACACACAAACACACACACTTAACCAAGTCCCCAGTCACTTTATGAAACCATAGTGAAAAGTGCCCTTTCCCCCCCGAACATCAGTCAGATCATGTTACCATGCCAGCCGTCCTCGCCAAGCTGGTGAGCGGGCACTGACCCCTTCGGCCCCACACTCCCACTGCCCAGCTCATCTATTATTGAAGCTGACATAATTGCAGAGAGGGCATCATCCACCAATATCAACTCACCTCCCAATATAAAAGGCTGCTAAATAATTCAGGAACAAGATGCCCACCCCACGCCGGGAAGCGGGGGATTTCTCACACGGTGAGATCATGGTCCCTCAGACGCAGGAGGGCGTGTGTTTATACAATATGTGTGTTGTGTCTTCATAACTGTGTGTCACGTGTCAACTGGAGTTGTGATAATATACGAAGTCAACCCAGTTCTTTAGGGAATGTGTCACCAGGGGAAGTGACAGAGCTCTGACCTCCTGCACTACTACTACACCACCACTGTCTAAAACCACCTTCATTAATCAAGTGTGTGTGCGTGCGTGTGTGCATCTAAAAGAAAAAAAAGAAAAAGACTGGGGGTGGAGATACTCATTTGTATTCAAGTAAACTTCAGGCATCAGCATATACTGTGATTACGGGTTAGGCAAATTGCTAAGCATGATTGATTGTGTCTCATTGTTTGGATAATGTGTGATCTGTGACCGATTGATTATGTCTCACTGCACTGAATGGCTCATTTGAATATTAACGACCTACTACTTGTGTTGCTATGAAATGTCATCAAAATGTTCTTAATTTTAAGATGCAAATGATATGCAAGAGGTAGTTTTAGCCTCAGCAGTGCAGCTTCAAGTAGGAAATAACACCTAACAAAATTTATCTCAAGTCGTAACTTTACCACCTCTTCCAGTCATTTTACATTTGGATAAACATTTAGTCTGTTCTTGGAAGTCTAGGATAATTTTTTATGGGTTTTGGCCCTTCATCCAAAGGCAAACTGCGTTTTAGGTCCTAAAAAGGAATTTTTTGTCAAGCTTCTTCCAGGGTAAAGATTTTCAGAGATGATGTTTTCGGTGTTTCTGAAGCCCCTTTTACACTGCCAGATTTTCTACAAATGTTGGGCCGTTTTGCCGGCAAGCTGCAAGCGTTTAGACACACAGAGCCAGATTGGCGAGTTGATCCGAGGTGCCAAATTTTCCGTCTCGTAGGGTAGACATATTGGTGGAACCTTTTTGGTTTAAAAAGAACGAGGCGGCCCTCCGCCATGAGAGGGGCTGTTGATGACTTGTGGGAGGAGCTGTTGATGACGCCACACGTGCGAGCCACTGGCGGTGGATAAACAGGAAACAGCTGATAGCAGGAATTAGCGAGCAGCTAGTAGCAAGAGGGAAACGCAAACCTGACAGACACTGTAAAGATGAGCAACTGGGGAGACAAAGAATTGCGCGCCCTCCTTGTCCTCGCAAACGAAGAGGCCATTAACCATGAAGTGACGGGAACGGTGAAGGACGGGCCAACTTATGAGAGAATCGCCGAAAGACTGACCAGCCACGTCACTGTTTACGTCACACGCTGAGCTACACGTTTTGTTACTTGCTCACGCCCCCCATTGCCCCAAAAATGGCGCATTCTGTATAAACAAAAGTAGGTAGGTGGCATTTTGCCGCACTCCCCGATTTTGTTTTTATACTGCCAATGCTGAAAGAAGACTGATTGGGCTTTTGCACAATTCCTATTTAAAAAGGGCTTGAGATTCTGGCTTTAGATGAGCACCTTTATCTCCCTTGTGAGGCATCAAAAAGGAGGCGACATTTTGTGCAATGCCAAAACGCCACCTGTGGGTCTGGCATGCTCGACAGCACCTCTATTGTGTTTTTACATTTTCATTTGGCCAAAGATATTTATTATAATTGTGCATGTGGATGGGATTTTTTTGAGAATAACGGATGAAAAACTGTGTGGTCAAGCCATACTCATTTATCATGCAAGTTTTTCCCACCGTGACATTTAGGGAACAAAGGTCACAAGCTTTTGCATGTTATAGTCTGACATTTAATGTAATGATTCATATTGTTATGACAGCATTGTTCTCATTTATTGTCCATGTACCTTCACGCAAAAATAAATGATATTTACTACTTCAACATTCAGTTTAAAAGGAGCACTTTAAAGTAGCACATTCTTTTCTCACGCAGACAGTTAGCTTTGGATATGCTAGATTTGCAGCTATCAAATACTGCATGCTCTTTGTATGCAGTATTTCTGAGAGCAATGATAAACACAGACAGCACAACAATCTGTATCTGTCCACAGCCGTCTAAACACAAGAGTCAGACATTTGATGGCTCCAGTCTGCACAGTTTCAGCATTGATGGAGATATCAGAGCTCATTTTCCACCCTTCAGAGGAAGCAATTCACTGCGATTCATTCCTGTGCTGTATGAAAAACAACTTCCCTGGCCGCAACACAATCCATCACAACAGCTATCAAGCCTGCATTTGCTCTATTTTGTCGTTATCTCAGCGTGCTGTGTTGAGTATTTTAATATCATTGTGCACATTACATTAGAGTCTGTTTACTGTCGATCACTTGGCTTGACAGGAAGAGACGGATTGTTGCCTCATGTTCTTACTTATCATATTCATTCGTTTCTGAGGTAAACTTTCTTAACCAGGGTGCCAGTCCGTTTCTGAACATTTGACACTGACTGAAACATCACATACGTTGCAAAATTGCTTTGGGCTATCAGATGCAGACAGAAATAAACAGGATGTAACTTTGAATGACACCTGTATTCTCTGGAGAAGCATATCCAAGCATACATTAAAAGGCAGGAAAACATGTTTGTACTGTAGTAGGATTGTCTCAAGGCCAAAAGGTCACAGGTTTGATCCCATTAACCACCACCAGGCCTCTGAACCCCATCAGTAGTCACGACCTTGTCAAAATGTCGCTGTAAATGCACCAACACCTTATGAAAACCCCTCCCTTTCTTACTTGTGCTTTAAGTGACAGTAACACTACAACAATATCACTAAAACTATCAAACACAGAGTGATGTGTAAAGTCAGCTGCATGACCAAACAGCCAAACTTTAGCGGGCTCCTACAGGGCCCATCAGGGGAAATCAGCCTCCCTTAGCTAATAAACAGTAATGACCTGCTTCCCGACACGTCTCGGAGCCTCCCTTCGTGTCGGCGTGGTGATGAGGACAAAACAGCGGAGCCAGCAGAAAGAAGCTGCGCCTGGGGTGGCCCAGTAATTACTGTTAATTGGTTTAACATGGGGATGGATGGAAAGAAGGATGAGGGAGAGAGAGAGGGGTGGAAGGAAAGGATGGAGTTCTCCCTCCAAGCTCCATCTATAGCTCGTTTGATGTGATAGGGAGCGTTATCGCAGCTCTCTATCAGTAGCATGAGCTAATGTAGGAGAGTGGGGAGGGGAGGTTAGATATGCAGGGCGGCTTGTACATAAGCGGTCTGGTAAACAACAAGCAGCTCGCACGTGCACGAACATACATGTAGACAAAAACATACGAGCGTTGCAGACAATAAATGAACGCTGGATTCTGTGCACAAGTACAATGAAGAAAAGAACATGTGTGTATTCACTGAACACACACACACTACTGTAAAACACACACATTCAGATTCCACAGAGCCCGAGGGGAGCCGCTCACCCAGATAAGACAGGCAGTCTGCGAGCCATTTACAGCCATTTGATGCATAGTGAGAATCATATCAGTGTCTGTGTGGGCAGAGAGATGAGGTGTGGAGCATTCCCCATTCACCTCCACGCTAATACCTCGACCATAACCTCATCAACAACCCCTGGACATCCACACAGCACCGTGCTGTAATCTTCCTGAGAGACGCGGAGAGAGACAAAGAACAACAGATTTTCGGGGAAGATGAAAGAGACACTTGTACCGAAGGCTCAGTGTGGGTGTGGAGATAAAAACAAAAGAGTAAATGAATAAATGTGGGGAGACTGTGACCCATAAGTTTCCCACAAAGCTTTCTTCTTACAGTACTTGTCCTGTATAGTATTTGCACCATCAAGCTGAGGTTATCTGCATTGAAACTGAAAATAAAAGAACAATTTGGCCAATTATAGGTTGTTTTTCAGTCTGAACTGCAGCTGCTACTGTTCACAACTGTTTCCTTTTATAAGAAATTCTCTCCTTTCTGTTCATGTGTATGCAGTGAGTGTAGTGAGGACGGTGATGACATTGAAAAAGCTTTGACTCTGATGTGATTTTTGTGTTAGAACATCCTCACAGATAAACACCAGCAACAACAGGTGTGATCTACTGTGGCTGAGCAACACCTTCCCACTTCATTCTTTCCCTCCTCTCTTTCCTACCGGCTGCACATTTCAGCGTGAGGCCAGTATGAGTGAGAAAACTTAAAGATACCCTGTAGAGTTTGCCTGTAAACAAACACAGTTATGCTCAGTGTTCTCACCAAAACAAACGGTGTGCATGTCTCCTAGGCTTAAAAACTGTGTCGGGTGCATTTTATTCCTCATATAACCTGCATTGTTTACATGGGTTATTCCTCTCCTGTCCGGGAAAGTTAGCTGACTCTGTTTATGACCACATTTAACAACAGCATAACTACATCAAAACATTCGTTACCAAACTCTCACACAACTTGTGCAGTATAATCCAAGTCTCCTTTATCCAGTTGTATGGTCACAGCTTCTCAAACACATTACATTACCATGTAAGTCACAAGTCACAAGCCCCTTTTACACTGCCAGATTTTCAGCAAATGTTGGGCCTTTTTGCCGGCAAGCTGTGAGAGTTTAGACACGGATTGACGTGTTGATCCAAGGTGCCCAATTTTCCGCCTCGTAGGGTAGACATATTGGCGGAACCCTTTTAGTTTAAACAGACCGAGGCGGCCTTCCGCAACGGGAGGAGCTGTTGATGACGCCGCACATGCGAGCCACTGGCAGAGGATAACAGGGAACAGCTGATAGCAGGAATGAGCAGCTAGTAGCAAGAGGGAAACGCAAACCTGACAGACACTGTAAAGATGAGCAACTGGGGAGACAAGGAATTGCGCGCCCTCCTTGTCCTCGCAAACGGAGAGGCCATTAACCGTCAGATGATGGGGACGGTGAAGAACGGGCCGACTTATGAGAGAATTGCCAAAGGACTGACCAGCCGCAAGCCGCGGCTTCCCTCCCACGTCACTGGTTACGTCACACACTGAGCTACACGTTTTGTTACTTGCTCACGCCCCCCATTGCCCCGAAAAAGGCGCATTCTGTATAAACAAAAGTAGGTAGGCGGCATTTTGCCGCACTCCCCGATTTTGTTTTTACACTGCCAATGCTGAAAGAAGACTGATTGGACTTTCCTACAAATTTGCACAATTCCTGTTTAAAAAGGGCTACAGAATAAGCCAGACACACAAACTCAAGGCAGCAGTAAACCAGCAACTCCCATGTTCAGTGAAGTAAAATTACTGCTTTTGTCAATGGAGCCTGGCTTTGAAGAGAATATGTTTTACTTTCAGTTCCCTGTCTGAAAGTTTGAAATTTTAATGCATGAGTTGTGTTACAGTTTGTTAACAGATGTTCTCAAGCATTTTCTCTTTCTTTTAGATTCTTCATTCACCATCATCAAAGTTTTCTCTTTTGGATTCAACAAAACACTTGGTGAATAACTGATCTATGAATGGTCAGAGGTGGGAGTAGGTCACACATGTGCAAGTCATAAGCAAGTCTAAAGTCATAATCTTCATGTCTTAAGCGAGTCCCAAATCACTGTGGTGAAGATGGTAAATCTGAATTTGTATAGCGCCTTTCAAGTCATCCGACCACTCAAAGCACTTTTTACACTACGAGTCACATTCACCCATTCACACACACATTCATACACTGGTAGCTGAGGCTACCATACAAGGTGCCACCTGCTACTCAGTTTTAACACACTCACATACCGATGGAAGTGTCTCCAGGAGAAATTTGGGGTTCAGTATCTCGCTAAAGGATACTTCTTCCAATTGGTGGACGACCCGCTCTACCTCTGAGCCACAGCTGCCGAGATCAAGCAAGTCAAGTAGAGTCAAGTCACTGCTCAGATTAAGTCAAGTCATACTCACAAACTCATAAAGATAATATAATATAAACTGCACCCAGTGGTGGAACATAACTAAATACATTTACTCAGATACTGTTAGTACAAATCAAAAAAAAAAAAGTACAAAAGTTTTTTCTTCTCGTGCCAATGACTACTTCTACTCCACTACTATGATGCCGCTGTACATGTCGCCATTCCTCCGATAAGAGCTGTGGGCAGGAGAGAGCTGTGGTAGCGTGGGCAGGAATATTAGTCGGAGGGTCCTCCCCCTGCTAAGACATCTGTGACATTGTATTTTAGAAACAAAACATACCTTCTCAATATCTAGAAAAATACAAATATTGAGTCATCTGTCTGAAGTCAAAGTCAAGTTCAAGGCATGAATACAAAGTCAAAGTCAAAGTCAAGTCTTTCATCAGTGTTTGTCAAGCAAGTCTCAAGTCCAAAAATTTGTGACTTGAGTCCCCCACCTCTGCTGATGGTCATTTTGGGGATGAAGTATTCCTTTAATTTCTTAAAATGTCAGTTAGGTGTGATAATGTCTCACAAATCTAAAAGAAAAAAGAAAAGAAGGCTAATATTTAGCAAGTTGCTAATATTCATGTACTGGTATCTACTGTACACTTCACAGATTTATCTGGGGATGGAAACAAAGAAATGCACTTCATAACATTCTCATTCACACTAGTGGCTGGTGTGGGCTCTTACACATGAGAGACAGCAGTTATGGTATTTGTGGTTGTGGTAACAGACAATTAACAGACAAATGCCCAAAGCCACTGTGCAATGAGACTGAGACAAACCCACACTGTTATGTATTCATTCAACAAGTGCAGTTATGATGCACAGCAGAGGATGGTTTAAAGAATCCACAGTCTGAGAACAGAAAACAAATTCAGAGGGAAACTTAGCTGCCATCTCACAACAGCTAAAAGAGAGTTCTGACTTGTGTCCATCAGTGCACTCACACACCAGGGTCCTATTTCTGAGTATCACAGGTTGTAAGCACGGCCACCACTGACACCATAAAGACAGGTCTCCTCTACTTAGTTTTACGACTACTCCAATACACGCAATCAGCCGTAAAATTCACCCTCACACAAAAGAGCCCTCCAATAAGCTTCTTGTGGAGGGCAATAAAACCCAGCCGCCCCGGGCAGAAAACAACTGCTTCTCCTCAACTGGATTTATGTCCCAGCCTCTCTCTTTGGGTGACGGGAAAAAAGCAGCAATGTTTCTTTTTTGGGAGTCATCTAGAGAATTGAGGGCCATCGCGATGAGGAGCGGTGAAATCAGCAGCTGTAAAACATGATGGCAGGCTGATCTGTAAATAGGCCTGCCTGTCAACAGGACTATCGAAGGGGTGGCTATAAAACGGCGGTGAGTGCAGACTTTGCTGGGTGCTGTCACAGGGACAATGTGTGCAAAGTACATAAAAATATACATTACGAATACACCTTAAAATGCATCTCAACAAATATGATAAAAACGCAGTTGGTTCCCACTGACTTCTGTTCAGCCGCACCTTTTACAGCACCTGATTTCCTTTCTGAACCAGCATCAGGGCAAAAGACACAACACACGGAACAAACTACAGGCTATCTATAACTGTTAGAGTATGCACTGCGCACTGAGGCATGCCGTCATATACAACGGAGGCAAGAGGTTAACACATTGAGAGCCATTACATCACCAACATCATACCAAGCCTCATTGGGTTTAACAGTCTCAGGTAAGTCACAGAACATGTCCCCATTGCCAATATAGCTTAAGTGCAACGCCAGCTTTATGGTTTAACAGCTCTCACACTTGATATCAGAGTAAAGTAGATGTCTGTATAGTACGACCACAGATCATGGAGCTGTATTCTGTGTGAAGTTGGATTTATATGACTGCCCTTAATCAGGAAAGCTTTACAAAGTCTCACTCTTGAGTCAGAAGAGATGATCTTCAAATGTCCTACGTCTTGATGCCACTCAGTCTCAGTCTGACTGATGCTGAGGTGCAGCACAACTTAGTGTCAGGCGGGGTTACGTGACTGCACATAACCCTGACTGACACAGTGTTGCAGGTATAAATGTTAAATCCAGCTCTGTAGATTCTTTAAATCTGCTTGACACTTTCTATGAACACGTGTGCCTTTCCACTATGAAGAGTTTTTAGCTTCTCCTTCGACGCCTATTAACAGGTTTCTCCCAAGTCGTCCACCCAGCTTCCCTCTCCTCCCCGCCTATCTATTGACAATCCTCACTCTCCTCATCTCTAAACCTCGCCAGCACAATGCAGGTCTTAGCTGGGATGAGAGACAGTGGTGATGGCTGCTTGAGTTCATCAACAGGGGTATAAGCCTGGAAGTTAACCAGCGCTGGGCCATTAGGCTTTCCATGCGTAAGCTCTCGGAGCTGTGCAGTATCGCCAATGAGCGATGCTTCAAAGATGCGTTGGGAGTCGAGAGGGAGAAGGCTTAGGGCTTTAAAGTACTGTAGTTGTGGGGAAGTTTTCTAAAGTACGCCGAGCTGAGATTTTCTCGCAGAGGGAGGGAGAGGCAGCCTTACAGTAGAAGGGATGAGTTGAAGGACTAATGTGTAAACCATCTGCGCGACTGATAAAAGTGATTTGTTCTCCCATCCGTGTCTTCCAAAAGTCTATGAAGAGGATTCACTCGTAAGAGAAGAGCAGTCCGCTGAGGCCCTTTTGATCAGTCAGGGGTAAACTGAATGAAACAAAAACTTTCGGAGTTTGAAAATATGATGGTGCAATTCCTCTAATAACCAGCCGCACACACACACACACACACACTTGTTCGACTATAGAAAACATATAAAATCCTGGCTGAAAAATTGGATTTACATGCACACTCACACAAACAGTTTAGGTAAGCTCTAGGAGTATGTACTCTGCCACCCTGCTATTAGATATTTTACAGTGTAGCAGGCTGAATCACGCACTGTATAGCCCGTATGCCTCCATCGAGGCCTGCCTTAATGTAAAGCATAACAGCTGCACTGCCAATAGACAAAGGGAATCCATTTGGAGCCATTTCACGCATGATGTAAGGCAACTAGCTGAGGAAGAGGGAGGACAGTGGATAATAAATGGGGCATTCTCCCTCCCTGTCTGCCTCTGGAGGAACAGTCTTCCCACTCTTTCCACATCAAGGTGACAACAGGAGAGAGGGAGCAAAGCCCGGTTTCTTCTTCATGCCTGTTATACTGTTTGTGATGAAAGCATGCCCATAAGAACTTCAGCACTTTAGTAGCTCCCTGAGCCAATTTAGCTTTGCACATCCCCAACAAGTTTGTTCAAGTTTACAGCTTTACAGCTATGGAATTTTTAACTTTGCAAATGCAGTCGCATGCCTATCTGAGAGATGGCGCACAGGAGTTTTGAGTTACTCCTGCTGTGATGAGAAGTCCCTCAACTTGGCTACTGAAGGAATCCATGAACACCTTCAAAGCATGAAGATCTCACGATATGGACCGGTGCTGCTGAATAGCCCATGTCTTTAACGTGCATGCTTCAGCAGCAGGGTAACGTGATATTTCTGATATGTGGAGAAGCACAGTACATGGTTTTGATCCCTGCAATGAATGACTCACTTAAGTGTCCTTGTGTAAAGAAAAACCCTCTTAGCTCACTTTTAGTATAACAGCATCAGCTAAATACTTAAAACAGTGATAGAAAACACAGGATCTAAAGACGACCTTGGCCAAATGGATACAACCCATTACATAATCACAAGATTCCCATTTAATGTGGAGGGATTTTTTAAAGTTAATTCTGTGAGTGACTTGGCAATGTGCAGTACAAGGTTTCCTGCTTACAGAGGAATTTGACCCTGTTCTCTACTCAGACGACACGAGCGGCAACAGTGTCACCACAGTGCCCCCTGCTGTAGCTGCATGGACATACAATCTGAGGGGAGCCATAAGTCATCGCTGCACCACAAGCTCCTATTTCAGCCGGTGGATCATTCTGACACCCTGGAGAGGTGATTATACTTCTTGTGATGTGTGCCATCATTGACATGCTCCTGCCACAGCTGAGTGAGTCAGTGTGGAATGAGGAGATGTTTGGTATAGATCAAGAATTCCCCAGTGTCACTTCAGTGTAATGTGCTTTTGTGGAGAGCGCTGGGGAGAGCGTGGCACAAAGAAGTTGTCAGCTCTGACTCACATTTGTTAAGAAAGCAAGCGTTTGAAGTAAAATATGAAAGATTCTTGGCTACTTACTTTGTTATGTCTATTCTCGTTGTGTTTGGGATATGACCTTGCTGTAATTGGACGCAGTTTATGTTGTCAGTCCCGCTGAAATACACAGTTTATCATTCAACTGACTAAACTGTATCTCATTTATTGCGTACAAATACCAAATATTTGCCGGTCACATTCTCAAGCATGATTTGATTGGTTTTCCTTATACTACTTTGAGTGAATGACTCTTTTCTTAACAGTTTGTCTGACGAAATGAGGTATTGTAAAGCAAATCTGGCAACTCATGATGTGATATCGATAATGCTTGACTTTCTACGGGCTTAGTGATTCACTGATAAAAAAAAAATGAACCCACAGTCATAATCTTTTTAGTTTCAACCCTACTTTTTATACTGTAGGATAAACATAAAGCATTGCAAAAGCTGCTTCTCTATATTAGAAACTGGGACACGTTGCTACACCAAGTGCCTTACATCCGCACAGTACATTACGTTACGCTGTGGTACTTTAAGAGACTCTGTAAATGACATTATAGCAGTTTGAAAGAAAGCCACAGAGACAATAATGAAGACATATAATATAAACTCCTCGACACAGTGATTCAATACAGAAATGCTCTGGCTTGACAACACAACATTCAAACCAAAACCTGTTGGGGAAAGCAAAGGTGGCACATTTCAATATTTCATTTCGACTTTCTCCTTTAACCAAGCCAGCCGTGAAATACAGGCGGCATAAACACAACACCCCCCTGCTGAGACCAGCCTCGTTCAAATGATGAGACATCACATGTGTTAAATAACAGAGGCACACTGCCACGCTCTGATATGGCGGGGTCAATGTGCGTGTAACAGTGTCGCAGTAGTTTTTTGTTGTGGTAGGTTTTATTTACCTTATCAGTACCTATCCATACCAGGAGGGACGACAACTTTACATTTCTCAAACCTTGAGGAAATCGGCCCAAACATCACAATAGATCACTGTGAATTCACTTGCACTGTGTTATATGCAGGCACCAGCATCCACCTGCCAAATGCTGGCAGAATATGCAAGTGGCTGGTAGATCTGTTCACTCACCAGCCCCCAAAACCCCCATGGTAATCTATTGAATGGCTGGGAACATTTGAACACTCACTCGCCATTTTGCCAGTGGACAAAAAAGTTAATTTTGCACCTAACGCGCATCCACATCCACAAATAAATAAACCAAACCACACACTTAGACACACCCAAACCTACAGATATGGAGAGGCATGCATACACCGACAAAACATGCTCACACACCAGAAGAGACCACCTGTCAGTGTGTGTGTTGAGCGCCACAGGCAGCCTCACCTGCTCCTGTTAAAAGACTTTTTGATATTCATATCAGCTCCATACCCTCCAATCAAATACCTCTCACTTCCCTTTTTCTATCTCTCTCTCCCAGACATAATAACGACACGAAATAAAAGTGGAGTGTAGAAATCTAGCAGCGCAGGTGAGGTGTTTGATCTGCGAACCATGGAGGAGGGTGGAAAGTGGGACAAATTGCGGAGAAGTTGGAGAAAGTTTTGAAGCAGATTACATGAGATAGAGACAGTTGAGTGTTACACACACACACGCAAACACACTTGTGAAGGGATGCGAGTGGCAACAGAAAGTGCCCTTGGCCAAGTTACGGGAGGGCACTGGGCCAGGGTGGCCGTCCTGCCAAACTGCCCCCCAGGCAGCCGAGGACAATCCGCCATCATGACCGTCATCAACATCGCAATTAGAAAGCAGGACTCAGCTGGTGGACTGGGAAGGACTGATGGCGAAGGAGGGGTGAGAAAAAAAGGGAAAAACGAAGCAGACAAGGAGTGGAATGTGCGTGTACCCACATATCGGCAGCAGCGTGAAAATGACTGTCTTAACAAGGAATTTATTTTGACATGCAATTAAAGGACTTGTTGCATTTCTAGCAGCAGATCAAGGAAACTCTTTTGCAAAAGAGCCTCCTGCAGATGTGTCAGAAACATCCTGAGCAACACAACACATCTTACCACGCTGATTTGCACTGGAAACAAGAGAAATAAACTCGCTCATAAGGTTAGTATTTCAAGAATGTGCTGCTTTTGCGAATGAGTGTAGGTTACTGGTGGGGACATATAAAATACAAATGAGGGGCTGCCAAATTAAGAAGAGTAAAACCAAATCTAGATGGCCAGCCTTTACCCTCACTGCTTTGTCTCAGCCTTGTTTAACACAGATTAAGCTAGCTCATAATATTGTGCTCTTTGTGGAGAAAAATGGCCTCTGCTTTATGAGCCGCTCCCTATATGAAACACTGCGGCCAAGGTAAATGTTTTAATATTCGCTTTGCAATTTATTCTGCCTCCAAAGTAATGTTTGGCTGGAGTGTTTCTGTGTATTCCCTCCCTGCAGCAAAACTCATTTTCACAGCCACATGACAAAATATTAAAATGGGCTTCAGTGGAAATGTCATAGTGATTTCTTTGTCAGGCTAAAGCCGGGGCTGCTTCTCCTGACACAGTGTTGAGAGGAGCTCCAGCAAAAGGGGAAACTCCCGGTGCGGCCGCTCTGGTCTCAGGTGCCGCACCTGTGCTAATAGGACTGCTAATTGGCGCGTGGCACTAAGAGAGCACACACACATGTATACACAAAGGCCAGACGCACCAGGAAGTATGCTTCATGCAGCGTCGGGTGTGTGTGTGTGTGGAACAAGTGTCTCAACATAAAGATATTTTTTTAATATCCTGGTTTTAAATATTAAAGTATTCATCATAAAACAGGCATGGAGACAGGTAGAGATAAAAAGAGAAAGGAGGTCTTTTGACTCGACAGAAGTGCAAAAGCTTGTTGGCTGTTTTCCCGTTTCTCTCTCAGTCTCTCCGTCCTCCTTATTCAACCCTTCTCTTCCTCGTAATAAGCGAGGAGGCAACATGTTGAATAAAATATCAGCATGTGTTGTTGACGGAGCAACCTGGTTTAGGATCTCAGTGTGTGTGTGTGAGTGTGTGTGTGTAAACACCAGCACGAACACACAGACTAAACACAATCTGTCACCCCGCAGTATGTCATCATGTTATAAACATTGTCAGGATCAAAAACACACACACATAAAATGCTATGAACACCGCCCTCCCTCAGTCTGTACATCTCATCCATACTGTCTGTCCTACACCTCTGTCCTGCCAAACATCTCACACACACACATTCACACACACTTTCCATTGCCTTTCTATTTCACACAGAAATATGCTGTTGCTAAAAACATGCCTCCCATGTGCACGCTCGCACAGAAGAAGAAGAAAGGAGCACGGTGCACCAAAATACATCAGGAAGAAAAAGGATTTCTTTTGGTTTGTGGTGATGGGGAGGTGTTTCACAGTTGTTGTTCAAAGAGCCGTGTTTGAATACAAGTAGGTGGCACATCTGTCGGGTTTTTTTTTCCTGTCATGAATTATTAACATCCTGTCATCGCTGGCAGCAACAGTCATCATTATTTCACATATGAATAGAAATAATGACAAAACTGTGTCTCGTATTTCTCTGTTGTGCCCACACGCTGTTTGTGGTTTTGAAACTTGGTCTTTATAACAAAGAGGAAAACAAACTGATCAGCGAAAGGTGTGCTGAGATTAGGTGATTATTAACAACATATACGAGGTGATACATAATATAGAGTGTTTATCGTCATTAAGGGAATTCTCTGTTCCTTTATGTCCCAGCACAGAGAGCTCATATACGTAACAGCAGCAGTGAAGCTGGTAAGGATTCAAAGTGCTGCTCCATTATGGATTCTTGGCGATATTGATGCCTGAATCAGGTCTGCTGCTTCGGTCTAATCATTATACACAAAACAAAAGGCTGAATAAGAAACGGGTGCAGCGATAAAGTTAAAATAACAGCAGTCATGACTGAAAAATAAAGGTCTGACTTGCAATTATGTGAAAAAATAACTGATCATGTCTGCACATGGATTCAGTTAAATGTTAGTTGTTAAGAAAAGAAACCGCATCCAATTTTCATCTATTTGAGCTGCAGAAAATTAATTTCCTTAATGTGGGGCTTGAACTCGCTCACTTCTACTTTGGCAGTGTTTCGTCCCACCTCACCACTTTAAACATAATATAACTGTCACTTTCCACATAGTTAACGGGCTGTAGAAGGAGAGGAGTTTTCTTTAATATGGCTTCTGGTAAATGAGGTAAATTAATGTTTATTTCTTTGTGTTGTGTTGCGAGTGTGTTGCTGTGATCAATAGAGTCAGTTTGGTGAGTCCGTGTGCAGTTCATTCACTGCCTGATGATCAATATGGGATTAGAGAGGAGAGCAAGGTCTGTCTCTTGCCTCCCCTCTCATCTCTTGGACTGTTTAAGGGCCCTTAAGGACGAGGCAGGGAGAGGAGAATAAACAGCAGAGTGAAGACTGCAAAAAGATGAGGATAGAATGAGCTTGTAGTCCTTTTGGGGTTTAGATGAAGGTTGTGAGGAATACTGCACTGATTCAGATTTTTAAGACATTGTGAGGAGAAAGTTTTAATGGGAAATATTAGGATAGTCATTAAAGGACACATTAAGCCTAGTTCACATTACACGATTTTCACAGCGATTTTGACGTCGCAGAAGATCTTGAGAGCCACCTTGGGTGGGGCAGATAGTCTGCCACGACGAGTCCTCATGTGTGAACAAGCCTACGAGCAAGTCGCCCCCTCGTCTGCGACTGGGACTGGATATCTGGCATGCTAGAAAACTGGAGGAGTCTGAGACGACTGACAATCAGCCAATGAGAGGCGGGATACGTCCCACGTCAGCACACAGGAGGACGGAAGAAATGTGAGGAGGACAAGCCGCAGGGTTGCCACTTCTGCCAAATCCTGCATAGTATAGCTTTAAAAACACATGTACAGACAGGAAGATGTAAAACCAGATAACCAGACACATACATGTTTATACGAAAGCATATTCTCAGGTTTTCATTGACAGCATCTGTATAGCTGCATTCCTTCCCAAAACCCATAAACATAAATATTTATTTTCCTGCATTTGTGTCCCCATGGCAATGTTAGGTAAACTGCGCTGGCTTTAGTCCTGAGGTATGTAACATCATGTCAGTGAGCCTGCAGTTTATGGCTGCTTTCAAAGCCAGAAGAGGGAAAATATGAATGGAAATGCCTGTTTGAGGTAACTTCCATTTTTATTTTCCTTCTGAAGTATAAATTGTTCATGTCATGTCCCTCAGCACGCTGTCAAACCCCACCAACGGTTGTTCCTGACTACATTAGATCATACGAGGAAAAAGATGACGTCTCATTGAAGAGACTCCATCTTAATTCCAGTTGTCAAAAACATCCATGCACAAAATGGGCATTTTAGACTCTAAATGAGACAAGACAGGAGAGTACACACACAGAATCAACCACACTTTTCTAGTGAGGGTTGGCTGTAGTAGTGAGAGCTGTTTGTGTGTCCTGTGGAGGTGTCATCACTAGGTGAGGCCACACACAGTGTCAGCGAGTGAATCAGGGTTTTTACAGTGTAATAGCCTTTAAACAAGGAAGCCAGAGAGAGTTACTGACAGGGGACAACACAGCGTGTCACATGACTCTTCCTCCCTCTGTGTAAAGACAGACATTTACACTAATGCATGTATACAGGACAGTGCTTCTGGCACAACACAGCAATAATATCGCAAACCATCAGAAGTGTGTGTGCGTGTGTATGTGTGTGTACGCTGATGGATGAGTGTCTTCAGAGATAAATGGGTGCCTATTATTTGTGCCTTTTATAGGCAAACTCCCCGCTGACTTCCGAATGGGAATAGCACGCAGTCCTCCCGCACACGCGCGCACACACACACACATTCCCATAACGAGCTACAACCGAGAGGCCCTAGGCTGTGGCACATCTGTTGTGGAGGAGACATAAGGCATTCATGCAGGGACTCTCAAGATTCTCCATGTAGCACCACACACACACACATACTGTACGCACACATACACACACACTGCATGTGATGAATGAGCTTTTTTTAAAGCACAAAGGGAGAAGGAAGGCTCAGTGGTGGAGGGGTCTTACAATTTTACCTAAAAATCCCTTCTGGATAAAAACACGGCTGCACACAAAGACACACTGAGACACATTCTCTCAAATTGGCCCACTGACCTTCAGATACCCTCTATAAGACACAGCTCTTAGTATTCTTGACTTCTAATGCGGAGAGAGACAGAGGACAAAAAGACGGAGATATTCTGCATATTAAAGACAGAGAAAACCCTTTAAATACACAGCATTCAGTCACTGTGGTCCATATGACTTAGAAAATGAAGTTTCTCAAGCTTAAATATTATCTGTATATCTGCTGTTTGTACAAAGCGGTCCCAACCTTAAATATACACAGCTTAAAGTACAGGTGTCATGAATGTTAGTATAAGCTATAGAGACCACAACCATTTTTTACCCAGGCTGTAAACATGTTTACTTCTGTTGTAAAGTTGAGCATTTTAATATAGGGGTCAGTAGTGATTGACTGGCTTCTGGATTCAGCCTCAAGTGGCCACTAAAGCAACTGCAGTTCAGTCAGACAACTCACATTTAAATGTTTATTTCAACAGCACAACATAGTTAGAGTTTGGCGCCTACAGACTCCATTGCTCCTCGCAGATATGTTGACATGGGATATTGGGGAGTGATGATTAATATTTAAGTATTTCCCCCACTTAGCTGGAGCCTGCAGGTGGATGCTGGGGTGGAGGTGGGGCTGACAGAGCGAGCAGCAGTACTGATGCAGGGTAGTAGCAGCATAGGCAATGCAAAGGGAGAGCTGTGAAAATTTTGCGGCTGAAATAGTACCGCCAAATTGGGAGGGTGTGTTTGAAGATCCATTTTCGCTCCATTTTTTGGCGCTTCTGCGTTGGCTTCATGTTTCAGCCCAAGAGATTGCAGCTTGCTTTAATCACTTTGTCTATAAAATGCTAGAAAATAATGAGAAAATGCCCATCATCTTACAAGGTGGTGTCTTAAAATTTCTTTTTTAAACAGAACCTTGAAATAAATTAATTAATTTCAACATCTGACAAAGAAAAGCAGCAAACCCTTCACATTTGAGTGGGTGGAACTGAAGGATGTTTGAAGGATTCTTAAGAGAGCTGCAAATTAATTTTCTGTTGACAGAATAATTCGTTAACTGACTAATGATTTCAGCTTTATTGCAATTGATTGAAATCGCAGTAGTGCAAGCAGACTGGTATTACCAGAAAAATATCTCCTTTGTCTAAATACTATTTCAAAAAGCGTTAGGGTGGGACAGAATTTGAAAACAATTATTCATCCTGTCAGGAAAATATTTTTTTTTTTAGTTAAAATTTAAATACCTATTTTTTTATCATTTTTATTTATTTATTTCCTTATATTTTATTATTTTTATATTTCTTTTTATCTAATTTTATTTATTTATTTATTTTTTTAATGTATATTTTTTTAAATTATTTTTCTTTCATTTTTATATTTATGTATATATATTCTAATTCTTTTTTTGTCTTTTATTTTCCTTCGCTGGTCTGGCTTCCTTTGCTTGTTTCTGGGTTGGTGGGTGGCTGGGGCTGATTTCTGTCCTTGTTGGTTTGATGTTTGTTTGTTGATGCTTTGTACATCTTATTGAATAATCAATAAAAATACCTTGTTTAAAAAAAAACATAAAAAGAAAAAAAAAGGAACTGACCATTATTCACACTTGGTTTTAAAAACCATTGAACAATAAGGACACTCCAGGCCAAGTGACGAATCACACCGACCAGCAGTTGTGTGGCACTTCAGCGTGTCTGTGAGCCTGCAGTATTTTAGCAGAGCAGGACATAATCTGAAGAGGTCTTTAGCCTTTTCTCACGAGGAGGGAGGCAATGAGAGCACACAGCCGTGGTGTTAGAGCGGATTCAGCCCTCTGTCTGCTACAATATGCCCGTCTAAAGCTCTCCAAACCAGGCTTAGCTTTCTGGCCCTGGCACCTCCCTCCCTCCTCGTGCCAGTGTCAACTTCAGCTCGGTACAACGCCAACACCAGGCTCAGCCTAGTTTGTGGCAATGCCTGGACTGGTTTTCTTCTCTCCTTCCTACAGTGCTTGATTCTTACTTTTGGTTTGATGTCTTTCATTATTTCCTTTGTTCAATAATCTTTTCTTTTTCACATTTTTCTTGCTTTTTTTCCATTTTATTTCCTGTTTACTTCCCTCCCTCCTTTTGTAGCTCAAATATGCATATAAATGTGTTTTGTTGATTCAGGTTTCCTGCACATGTGTATGCAAATCTTCTCCAAAGCCTCCAACTATTAGCCCCTGCACCATACTCTCAGCTATACTAATTACTACAATATTTAAACCCACACGCAGCTCACAATCCCAACTAGCCTGGTGGATATCACATCACCTGTAATAAACCAACCCGGTCTAAAACAGAGCTTTTCCCTCCAAGGCGTATTTGAGAGCCAATTTTCAGACATAACCTTGGAGTGACTTTGGATCTGTGAGGGTAATTATATATGGTTCTGAGAGGAGTAGTCAAGTGTTGAAAACAGCCGCTCATGGTGTGGAGACTCTTGAGACAAAAGCTACAGAGGGATACTTGTCATGCAGAAGAGACACTCGCTTGGTTTAACAAGGAGCTGAGAGGCAGCGGGGTGAGAGAGAAATAGGTCTATATTCAAAAGAATAAGCAATTGATGGCAGATTGAAGTTTTCTGTTTAAGATTGCGGTTTCTGTTGAACTGGCTGTGACTCTGTATAAGTAATTTCCTCGCGGACAATTGTACTCTAGAGCCACGTGGAGAATGCACGGTTGCCCCCATGAGGCGAGGTGAAGAAGGCTCAAACGTGGAGATGACTTCCTCTGAAATGGGCCAGACTCACTGCAGACACATAACGAGACAATAAGGATGAATAGTAAACATAACTCATCCAGTTCCACAGTGGAAACCAGGACAATGTCTCTTCCCCTGGATCTCTGTCTGATGCCAGTGGGCCTTGTGGGTGCAGCGCTCGCCACATATGGGTAATAGAGGGAAAACGATTCCTTTGTTATCTCAGTGCTCCTAGTTACACCCCTCCGGGGGTCTTTGGGAGGGCAGCACGGGATCCCAGTAGGGGGTCTGTATCTGTCACCTCAGTTTAAGGCCTGTCTCATGTCGGCTGACCCAAATCGGCTCCCCGGGGCAATGCCGAGCCCCTCCATGGGACTCCACCACTGCAGATAATAGGCTCGTATGGCAAAGAATCCAGACACTGGAACCAAAGCAGCCCTGACAGCTGTCAACCAGGACAAACATCTTCCTGCATGACACACACATGAGCACGATATGAGGGTGGTAGTGTGTGTCGCTGCTGTGTGTGTGTGTGTGTGTATGTGCGTGTGGGTACGTGCATGTTTATTTTTCTACATAGGTGTGTAAATGTGTAATTGTCTGTGTGTGTGTCCCTACACTTTTTTCCCCATTTTGGCACTGCCTATCCACAGCTCTGGTTAAACAGCCCGACATTTCCAGACAGTATTCAGGCGAGCTGACGCCATGTCAGGAGCAATTTGGCACATCGGCAGAAATCTCTTCCTGTAGGGGAGCTGTCATGGATGAGAAATCAAAGACACCTACGTGACTAGCTGGGTTGCCTCCGAGCGAAAAGAAAGGCTTGGTGACATGACCTGATTTCAACCGTTTTACAGGAAACCGCAGCAGAAGATGGAGGAGTTGCCTGCTGCTCTGCAATATGGAGTAATATCATTCTTACCCCAGGCACACGGGTTGTGTATGTCAGACTGCATATGCTATACAGCTGAAGCAGGAGTTTTGTAAACAGGAAAGGACCAATGTTATTTTTGCTGGTGGCTCAGCAGGTCCATATCAGCAGGTTCAGCAGGCTGTCATGCACTAGTGATGCTCGAGGTTCAAGACCGCCAGGTAACCTTTGTTCCACATCATCACATGTCAGACTACACACACATTCCTCACTGTAATTCCTAACATACATGTTTCAGTTTAAAGTCTGTCTATGTGTAATGTCACATGATGGAAAAAATGCTATGAACTACCAGACAAATTTGAATGATTAATGATAATAAAATGAAAATCACCGAATATATGGTTTCAAAATTGTGACAAAATAAGCATTATCCTCTGCTCTGAGCTGAAAGGAAGAATGAGCTCTCTTGTTAGCAGCTCACCCAGTCCCACAGTAACGTACACCCCCCCAACCAACAGAATGAGCCAACGTGCAGCTAACCAAGTAGCACACACACCTTCTGAATTGAAAAACAAAAGAGCTGCTGCACCGGGACAGCCTCTCGTTCAGCAGCTAACATTAGCACAAAGCACACATCCATAGCAGTGACCAGTAACTGCTGGCGGTGTTTATTTATGTATTTATTAGACTGAAAGAGCTAAGAGAGCTTGTGGAACACAGAACGTAGAACTTGACGCTCACATACAGGGGTTGAGGGAAACGACATTGATTCGTAGTGTTGTTTTATGTTAAGGATTTCTCTAGGGTCTCATGGGGCCATGATTTCAGGCCCGCCAAAAAAATCTTGGATATAGAAATTATAAAAACAGCAGCTTAACTCCACAATCCAGTACTACACAGTTCCCAGGCTTTTCACACATTTTCAACATGCATTTTCTCGTAATGGTATGAGATTTTCACGGTACAATAACCATGTCATGGTATCAGAATATTACAGATTATTATAAGTCAAAAATGACCCTTAAAGGAAGAAAACCAGAGGAATTTCCTTTGATTGAACAAACATTTTTTTACTTGAATTTAAACGTGAAACCATTTTTCAAATGACAGTTTGTGTAAAAGTAAATTAAGTAAAAGTTGAGATTCTCCGTCTAGTTGCATTTTTTTCCAATATCGTAGATAAGCAAATGTACACCGTATGATCACTGCCAATTTCAATATCACAGTGTTCCTTAAAACAGGCGTACAGCTGCAACCCTAGTGGAAAACAACAAAACTATTTGGCCAATTTGCCATGACTCTTGCAAAAAAGATTTTGAGAAAAGAGAATGACGGCGCGCACAGACGCAGCGGCTCGGAGCTCTCGCAGCTGGTGTACTGTTTTCATTGGTTGCACAAGTCATTATCTCGTTGTTTTTCTGTGAGCAATGACAATAAACTATTGAATTGAATTTCCTCATGGATAGAATTAAAAGACAAAGACTGCTTGACCTTAAGTGACCACCCATTCATTGCAGTCAAAGCTGTTCACACAGCACACAGTGAAGATGAGACAAATAATCTATATTATGTTGTATATCGTACAATTGCCTCTGTTGCCTGGACATTTGTCATTAAATATTGGCCGTGTTTGTTTTAAAAAGGATGAGACGGTGCTACTTAGTAGTACTTTGGTGTACAGTGTTTCATAGCCTTGTATAAAAGCATAATGCAGTGAATACAGACTACCGGTTAAAGGATTTGCCTAATTAGAGGCATATTTCCTCTCCACCTTACACAGTATCATGAGATATTTGGATCATTATATGCAGTATATCACACTTAAAAGAAGAAGCAGTGCTATATACTACCATCATTATTACCAGCTTGAGACTGATGATTCTCCAGGTTCCATAGCATCTGCTTAATTGAAAACAATCTGCACATAATAGCACAGTATAGCTATTATATGGTTATTTTTTAAATACAGTTACCGACTTAAACCACCCTGCACTCAAAGAGACTACTGAGTTGCAAAGAGTAAAGGCCTGTGTGTGGTTCAGCCTCCGATGGAAAAAAGCACCGAGGCATCTCCCCGCTGTGAGGGATTATAACTGCATGAGTGGGAAAGAGGGAGTTGCTGAAAAAGAACAACAGTGCTCAACAAATCTTCCCCGAGTAAGTGAAGTTCAAAAACTAGGAACCTAATAAACAAGCAACAACAGACAATAAATCCAAAGCCCCAGAGGAAAATAAAATGAAAAACTGCTTGCTTCCGCCCACGAGCCTCTGAGCAGAGCAGCGGAGGTGAGGATAAATTCCGCTACCACTTGGAGTCTTTTAGGACGCAGAGCTGACTCTGGTCCTTACAGGCTAATTACAGCTGACTACAGGAGGGTGTGTGTCTGTCAGGGTGTATGTGTGGGCATGTGCGACTCTGTCAGACTATTTCTGTATGCGTGTTCTCATGTGAACATATGAGCGTGATGTCTCGTTTTGTCGGAGTGTTCATTTTTATTGTCTCCATGCTGAGCAGCAGTAACACCTCTCAAAGTTCAAGCACATAACCATGTGTTTGCCTGAATCGGGGTGTCAATCAGAGGATGTGTGTCAGTCTGAGGGGGTTTGTTTCTGAGCAGAAACAGGTGCTGATAGCTGGCAGTAAACTAGAGAAACTGTCATGGCTTTATACATTCCTGCATGTATTTAACCCCCAGTTCATGCATCCTTCTGTCAGAGGGGTAGCAGGTGCTCACAGAGGGTTATCAAGTCAAATATACCACATTTAGAGCCTTTGCATCCACTGGAGACTTAACAAACATGCGATACAGGTTGTGGTTTATTAAGAGACAAAACTGACTTGCAAGACGAAAAAGTCGAATTAACCGTGTCCTTTGGTAGCCATTTACAGAAGTGAAAGCAGCCATGCACAAACATTGTTGCCAAGAGCTCCGAGCTCTCAAGATTTAATTACCTGAGAACAATCAATTTAGCCTTAAAGATAGCGCATGTACCCAAACTCAGTCAGGGTCTCTTTGATTAGTTGACAAATCAGATCTGGACGACTTCCTCTGAGCTGTTTGGCCACCAGAGGGCAGCATCTGGGTTATAGCACTTCTATGACACAGTGTAGCTTGCAGAGAGGTGACCGGCTTAATTATTAGGATGTACCATCTTATTTCTGGTGCTTATGGGTAAATTTAACTAGTCCATATAGTACATTTTTGCAATGACTAGGAGTGGCACAAGAATACAGAAAGCCAGACCTGCTGGAGTTAAGTCTGTCAACTGAGCGCCAAACTGTGGTAAAAATATAAAATAAATTACAGTTTAAATTCTATTTGCACATTACCACCTACAGAAAATACAACTTTCTCATACTGTACTTCAAATGAGGCTCCATGAATCCACTAAAATGTCCAAAAACCAGTGCACTAGTCAGAGATGCATACTAAGTTGGAAAGATGCACAGCAAATACAGAATACTGAGCTCAAAATATGTGAGATGAATGCATTACACTGTCTGAGAGATGTTGGTGAGAGACAGCCAACCAGACACAATAGTCTTCAATCTGTGCCAAAAGAGGACTCACAAACACACACACACACACACACAAACACAGACAGCACAGACAAACAGAGTAATTAGTCTTTGATTTCCCCCGGCAGTGTTCTGGTACCAGGGGGCAGCTGCTGGGACCCTGCTTTAGCCTTGGCTAATTTCACTCACGGCTTGATCTCGACCCAGCACAGGTGCCCACTTGGCACCCGACAGCCGTTGCCATGGTAATGCCAACTTCAGGGGCCAAGAAAATGCCAATTGTCCAAGGAGCTCAACCACAGGAGCCATGGATGTGGTCCTCATTATAAACAGGCCGCATTAGTGCTAACAGAGGACACGGTCAGATGTGGACAGTTCAGTTAGGTCCAGTTAGGCTTTCTCACTTCCTGTCTCTGTACTTCCTGTAGGTTTTTGGCAATGTGTTATTCTGTTATTCTGACACTCGTATCTATCCCAAAAAAAAACAAATGATGTGCACTCAGATTCAGTGCAGCAGACTGTACACACACGGTACTGTAGACTGCTATAACTTGGGCTTGAGTGCCTCTGTGTGGTTTCCAAGTGTCACTGCACTGTTTGCCAGGATGCAAGTCCGCACCTACATGCACCTGCTCCAAAACACCTTACACTGCTCTGCTGATTCAGGTACTTCTGCTGTACCAAGCGTTTTCCGTTAATCACCCCTGAGGACTGATCCCTCGCCTCGACACTCATTAAGCCCATGGGACAGGCTCACCTCTGATGACAGGGAGAGCCAGACCACAAACACCAAATCATCTTCGCTTATTTGTTATCAAGCTCCCTTTAGATGAAATATCGAGGTGGCATCTTGCACACTAAGCAAGCTGACAAGCTCGATGAGGCTCAGTCAGGTGTGAAGGGTTAATGATGTTTGAATAGAGGGGGGTAGAAAAAGGAAAGGGTGGGTACTCAAGACCATCAGACAGAAATCCCTCCCCCTCAACGAAGCTAATGGGTCACATGTCCTTTGCTATCATCTTAGAGATGAGGGCCGTTGTTTGTTCTGCACGCCGATCGTCAAACTTACTTCTTCAGGTGACAAAGCTTGATACCGACTGCTGATGTGCGGACATGGCCCCACTTTCTGCTGGATGGCTTGCTCTAAAATGGCTGTGCATAGTTGTTTTTGATCTGTGATATGCTAGCTTAACCTTACAGAGTTTGCACTGCATCTCAATTTCGTTAATTTCTCGAAGACGTTCCACACAGGAACTTCCACCCCTATTCTATAGGCAGTGATGTCATGACAACCAGACATTCTCAATCTTTATGTGTGATGTAATTTGGTATTTTACGTCTATGTCTTACCCTGACACTGAATTTAATCTTGCATTTACCTCAAATAAAAATATCACATCTGACTGAACGGAGGGATGTATGTTGCGCACGTTCCCCTCCCCCATTTGCATACATAAACACTGCATAATACATGACTTCTGCTTGTTAATCTGAAACTCACAATCTCACAGTTCACATTCAGACGGCTTAATTACAGGAATAAGTTCACTTCTGTGTCAAACAATGAGTTTGTCTTACGCAACAACAACAGTTTGGAAGTGTTATATACCATTTTAAATGCTAATGCAATTGCCCAATTTCCCCGCAATGACCATTAAAGTTTCATCTAATTTTATTTAATTGGCCATATCACACCCGTTTCATTCCTTTATAAACTCATTTCAGCAGACCCATATTGTGAATTCCTTACCTAAGGCCATCTCCTAACCAGGAGTCATTTTAATTGCCACATTGCCATCTGGTGTATGGATGAAGTGTCGGTATCACAGCCATTTCATAGCTATCAGAGGCATTTTTTCCACACTGAATGAATTTTCAAAAGTCTAACCTAAGGCTCTTGAGCTCGATGAAAGTTAACACCTCTTTCTGAGACACTCTTGACTGACTGTATGTGGTTGTGTCATTTTGCTGGCGGCTCATTCAGTCCTGCTGAAGACTTAGCAAAACAGGAGATCGTCTCATTTGAAATTATCAGCAGTGCGTCTAAAGCTGAGACCACAGTCTGTACTATCCTTTGAAACACAGCTGTTTTGTGTCTAGATAGTTGTTCATGAAATAGACATTACAGTTCAATTATTTCATTGAGATTATTGTCATGGCAAGTCAGATTAGCTTTAACCTTTACTCACAACACCACTAGGTTGCAATTGGAGGATACAGTGATCCCATAGTGTTCAGTATCCTCATTGTAATTGATGGTTTGATTACTTTCTCTTGTATCAATACAATATCACTGCGGTTTCTAGTAAGTATGCAGCTCTTTGTTACCCCGAGCAATAACACTTGGTTGCTTTCTAACACATTCTGCTACTATCTGCAACTCACCAATATGGACTGCACAATAATCCACCTCTTGTTCTGCACCTGAAAGGCTTTGAACCTGACGTAATTTAAAACACACAAGATTCTGATTTGGCATCAGACAATACACTGTCACACCACAGGATCCTCAGCAAAGCTTTCTGTTCAGCATTAGAGAAACATCCTGACTTTGTACAGCAAAGAGAAGAGGACACAGACAGACATTTGTATCGACTATAAAGCACATTGGCACTTCTAACTCATTTAAATACAGATAAAAAATATTCCAGCAAAACAAGTTTTACAGAATCATCTGGCCTAGCAGAAGAAGAAGAAGAAGAAGATTTCCATTCTTCAGCCAAACTACTGCTTCACACTTCAGTCCAATTGGTGGCAGCAGTGCGCCAAAAAGCTTGTGTTGCAACTGCAAAGAAACCTCAATGACCCATTTGGAATCTATAGACTATTATCTGAATAATTACAGTACTTCATATATCACTAATAACAGATATAATACTACAGGCAGTGTGAGGACATGGTGGACAGACAAGGTGTGACTAAAATGCCCTGCTCAGAGAAACCACTTCACCTCCATAACCTCTGTGATCTAAACAAATATGTCACCAACAAACGATCATCATTTCGTCAAAATTATCTGTACAGGCAAATAAATGCAGGCAAAGCACTCAACCTCACACTAGAACCAAACTCAGAAAAAAACAAAAGGGACACTTATGCAACACCAAACCTGACCTAAAACCAACAAACACACACACTCTTTTATATTCCTCATGCATGTGAAATACAAGTTAGATCATCGATGTGACGATCTGTGGAGCAGAGACAGGCAGGCTGCAGCATGCAGCTCTATGACTGCATATGAATCACAGCATGATAATCTGACGGCTGAACCTGAGCCAGACATCTCACGTACACCACACACACACACACACACACACACACACACACACACACACACGAGGCTTGGGTGCTCCCAACGGTAGAGCCCCCGAAACTTGCAAAGTGACAACAGTTTAACTCCCCTCTGCTCTGTTTTGTCTCCATGTCACAACAGTGACACACGGTACATGAGAAATTATTTATTTACAGTTGAATGTGACAGAAATTGTTGCAGCAAAACGTCAAAACAACATGGAAATCAGCAGTCAGTAAATACACAGTAAAGAGTATCAGTCTGGTGTACAGTGAAGGAGATAGGGTCTGTTCGAGAAATTTAGAAATGGGTAAATTATTGAGGAAAAAGAGTGAAACAGAGACAGTGATTACACAGAAGAGACAAGTATGGACGGAAACAAACTTTATCAATGCCAACCTACAAACATAGTCAAAATATTATCTTAAATGTTGCCTATTTTTACTGATGTTCAAATCAAATCAAATCCAATCAAGTTTATTTATAGAGCACATTTTAAAGCAGCTGCATTCGACCAAAGTGCTGTACAAAATAAAGAATGACACACAAATATGTCGCAGTATAAAATGTGCACACACATAAAACAGAATAAAACCGTTAAGAACAATCACATACGTAAAAAAGATTATAAAATACTAAAATATTAAACCTACTCCAAACAACCAAAGGCAATTGAAAGCATGTATGTTTTAAGATTTGTCTTAAAAGTGTCAATGGAGGATTTGACTGAGAGCGGAAGGTTATTCCAAAGCTTTGGAGCAGCTACCGCACAATTTTACCTAACTGATACAAGGGAAGGGTTATCAAAGAGAAAGTTACTTAAAAAAGATCAAAGATAATGGCAAGTATTTGGTCTATGAGCTTGCAGATTTTGTGTTTGCAGGGGTCCTGAGTCCTGTCTAACACCCCAGTCTGAACTGCACAAATGTGGCACGCTGCTTTTTAAGGGAATTGTTTTGCTTTGTAAACCAGGTTATGTCAACTTAGGTTAGAGATAAAGGTAACCATCAGGACCTCGTGGCGCAACGGTAGCGCGTCTGACTCCAGATCAGAAGGTTGCGTGTTCAAATCACGTCGGGGTCAGTGACTTTTAAGGACTGCACTCATTCCTCTGATGTGTTCCATTGAAGCTTTGCCATTGAAATGTTCAAAGAAATTACACACATACCTCACAGCTCACAGCCGTTCCATGAATGGAAACATTACAAACTGGCAGGGCATGTGAACAGTGCAGAACAATCTATCCATCCATCTACTAAGTTTAAGTAATATCGGTGAGGTGAGGTGCCTGTGCAGAGCCAAAAGGAAACTATAAGACAATAGCGACCTCAGACGCTGCCTTGTAGTAGCCTTGTAACTTTGCAGGAGAGGTCATGTGTAGGGCCTCATGGTGCAACAGGAGTGCACTTGACTCCACATCAGAAGGTCATGTGTTCAGATCACATTGTAATAAATGCTTTTTAAGGACTGCTCTCACTCCACTTAAGTATTACAATAAATCAGTGCCATTTACTGTCTGAAGACATAGATAGCACAAATACCTCACAGCTTACATGTTATAAGATTTATTCCCTTACATGTGGCCCATCAGTTACTCTACTACAGAAACTTTCTCCCCCATCAGATTAACAGTGGAAAATACAGAGCAGATAGATAGCATAACTTGTAAACTCCGATTGCAACTGAATGATGAGTGCAAGTGGAATGAAATCACTACACTTAGTAAATAACTTTCCCTGCAGCTTGTTATGGTTGTAATGCATTCTTTCTTGCACGTCGTATGTAATCTTTAATACCACTGAAACCGGGAATGTAGTTGAAATGTTAGTATACTGCTGAAGGCCACACACAGAACAAATACACCTGACTAACAATGAAAAGCAATGTTTAAAAAAAGGGAAATATGTCAGGAGAAAATAACTCAAGTTTTAATCACATAAGTTTTGATTAACAGCACAGCCCATTCCACAACTATAAGCGCAGTGCTGTCATTAATAGGTTAAAATCAGCAGGTCTGATTAACTGTGCTCCTTCCTGACTGTTAGTAGAGTAAAACAGGGACGGAGGCAGTAGCTGGTAGAGAGAGAGAACTGGACAGACTGGATTTACTACTGACAACTATATACACAGACACACACAAAGGAGCAAACACCCACACACTCCGAGATAAAATCATGTGCGCACACAGACAGATGGCTGTTCCACTGGTGTAAAGGTAGTTGTCTCGGCTCACATCCAGCTGAGCTATGCACTCTGTGGCGTTTACAGTCACCACTGACAAAGTTTACTACAGCATGTCAGTCCTGGGAATGTACTTTCACTGTTTATGTTTTAGGATGACTGATAGTGCTAGAGTTTGACAGCATCATACAGGTATAGGGTGTAGAAAACTATACTGGTAATCAAAAATCAGCTGTTATTGTGCTTGTTAATTGATCAGGGTAACATTTGTCATGGCAATGAGTTCAATATTCTGTCATTGGTGGGATGTAAAGAGCCCAATCGTCCACCAGGGGGAGTAGATACTCACACAGAGGAGAGGAGAGGAGAGGAGAGGAGAGGAGAGGAGAGGAGAGGAGAGGAGAGGAGAGGAGAGTTTCAGACAGCAGGTGCAAAACAGCTGTTCCCACCCCTAATCCCACCTGATGCGTAACCATGGCACCTACCACAGTCATTATAAGGTGTGTGGATGCACATGCACACAAACTCTTCAGGTTCTTATTCATGCACAAATGCACACAAAATCCAAAAGGCACCTGCGCATCAAACAGACCAACTCAGTCAGATCAATTCACAGCTCGTGAACTTTAAACCTCAGATGTGGGACATGTTTGTTTCAACATGAAACAGCAGCGTTAGACACACAGTGTTCTTGAGAGGGTATATTTTCAGATTTCACAAGATAGCAGCGGCTCCAAGACATCAGATATCCTGAGAAAACTGTTAACAGATAGGCATCAGAGATAACACTTTCAAGCGAAACTCGTATGTTTCATCACCATTTTGGAGGAATACATTATGATGGCGCTGTCGGCTTTAAGCGTGAATGTCTTTGAAGTGATGATGAACCCAGATAAATCATCCACGACTAGATTCAAACCACTTCCTCCTTACAAAGACACAAGGAGGTGTTATAGCTCACTAACTGGTCCCACATTAAAGTCAAACAGCTGGTGACTCAGGTGTAGTCAGCACTGTTCCCATGGGAAGGATGCAGTGGGATTGTGGGTAATCATTTACACTTATTGGGTGGGGTGAGTAGTGTGATATCATGCTGCCTTTGACACAGATTCTGCCCACACACCCTTATACTGGAAACTATAGTAACACACACCCTCACAAACACATATCAAAGTGGACTCACTCTATCATTCAGCCATCCACATACTGTATGAAAGCAGCAGAGGATTGCCAGTAGGTGGAAATGATTAAACACAGAACATGCTGGTGCGCAGGAGTTAAGTGTTTTGTAATGTTTTGGTAATGACGAGACAGTAAAAGCAGACAGGTGTAATCATGAGCACATGTTCGAGAAACTCTCTGTAGCACTGCCAACGCTTTGTGCACAAAGTTTCAGACTCTGTTTTTGCCAGAGGAAAATGGAAATGAGAAGAGGTTGTAAAACAGGTAGTGGCCGTTTGGGAGAGTAAACAAACAAATAAATTATGCAAACACATACTCCCCTTTCCTCTGAATCCCTGATACACTTTGACTCACCCTGTCTTTGTCATCCACCACATCACACAGCATGTCATCCTGGTCCAGAATGCCTCCATCTCCGTGCTCCAAGCGGTGGACCTGGACCCAGTAGCTGGGGTCCTGGAGGAAGAAGAAGAAAAAGACATATTAGCTGTGAAATGAGATCAGCTTTATTTGGACCATATAGACATAGGATATGAAGCCTTATGTAAGTAAAGCCATGCAACATGTTTGCATTGCCAGGCCAAAGGAATTAGCAGCAGCGTGTGTCTCCTCAGGAATCAGCTGATCTAATCACCACGTGGTTCATGTAATGATCCAGTCAGCTGGCACACGGGGGCTCTGTGACATGGTTATGGATTGACATCATGATAGCAGTTATGAAATATCTTAATCTCCTGCTGGTTGGCCTGCAAAGTCAGCATATGGCTCATATCAGGAGGAGTCATATTCATCTGTTCTTATAGCTACATAAAAAGTAACACTCCTCCACTCTCCGCTGTTCAGCTGAAAACCTGTCTTGACCCTTTTTTTGCATCAGCATATGAATATCATCCATGCATACATGACACATTCAGACACAGCATGTCCTGCAGATCAAGTCCTGCATCAACACAGTGCATTATACAAAGTGCAGTCAACCCAACACGACCTTTTCAGAGGAGAAACGTATAAATAACTGCTTCTCTCAAACGACAATGAACTGCTGCATGTTCGCAACAGTTGGTGTTCTTATTTAATGCTGCATCAGGGATTGTACAGTGTGTTGTGTGCTTTGTGGACTCAACAGCACTTCATATTAAAGTGTAAATGTATAATGTGTGTAATGTGAAAAAGACAAGATTATATATGTAGTAGAGAATACTGCTTTGCGCCAGCATATTCACTGGACACACATGCTCATCTGAAATCTCATTAATATATTATACAGCCCTTCAAAGGCAGGGAGCAATAACTACAGAAGCAATTGCGTTAGGGAAATGGTTTCAAGTTTCGAGGCTAGCTGGCAAATTGTGTAACAGATATAAAACTTCATTTCTGCCTGCTAAGGGTGGTTATTTTACCCCCCAAAAAATATTACTCAAGTATCTACAGTACATAACACCTGAAATGCAGATAGAGCACTCTGCCTTTGGATAATCATCAGGAAATGTGAGGAAAATATAATATATACCACCCAAATGCGCTTTATCATCCTAATAGAAATTAAATGTGCCTGTTATGATAGGTCACTGACTGTCTGTTGGTTAGTAGCATTCAAAATAAAACCAACCATCAATTTTCATCCGCTTTTGCGATGCCGGGTCGTGAGGGCAGCAGGCCAAGCAAAGCACCCCAGACGTCCCTCTCCCTAGCAACGCTTCCCAGCTCCTCCTGGAGGACCCCAAGGTGTTCCCAGGCCAGCTGAGATATGTAATCCCTCCAGTGTGTTCTGGGTCTGCCTTGGGGCCTCCTACCAGTGGGACATGTCCGGAACACCTCTAACAGGAGGAGCTCCACTCGGAGCTCCCTCTGGATGTCAGAGCTCCTTACCCCATCTCTAAGGCTGAGCCCAGCCACCCCACGGAGGAAACTCAATTTGGCCGCTTGTATCCGCAATCTTATTCATTCAGTCACTACCCTGACCTCATGACCATAGGTGAGGGTTGGGACGTAGATGGACCGGTACATCGAAAGCTTTGCCTTCCAACTCCACTCCCTGTTCACCACCATGATCCAGTGCAGTGCCCGCATCACTGCTGAAGCCACACTAAACCATCAGTCCGAATAAAATCAATATAATGCATTTATTTTCAAATATGTGATTAGGCAGCATAGACACACCAAACCAGAAGAACTACACTGGAGTCAAAACCAAGCGGCTTCATCCGGGACTGAAAAATGAAGGCAAAAACCACAACGTGACGTCACAGTGGCTATATCCATCATGGTAAAACCTCGGATGGCAGTGACAAATACTCTGCATTTAGATTAGCTTCAGAAGGATTTTAATTGGAGGTTTTTCTCCATCCTGATTGGACTTTCAGAAGTGATACATTTCTACACAGAGACTTTTAGGCATCAAAAAGTCAGATTCAAGTCTTGACTCAATTCACTTTGCCTTTTTTGTCAGTATGGTTTGTAGAAGAAACTACTGGACATGTAAAGCAGCTTCATATATATTCATGTACTGAATATAAACAGAATATGGTCAAATTTTCCATGTTTGATATTCAGAAATGAAAGGTTTTCTTATTCTCTCTGTGTTTCTTTCCTTCCTCCCCGTTCTCCCTCAGCCAGACAGGAGGCTTAAAAGAAAGCACTCAGCTCAGTGACCGCTCTTCCTCCTTCACCATGTCAGGAAAGAGTCTGCGCACTCTTTTCTCTGCATTTTATTCTCACTCTTTCCCCTCCCTCTGTCTCTTTTCCTCCAAAACTGAGCTGTCTTCGGGTCTGTGGTTAAATGCCTTCATGCACGGCTCTGTTGTACTGAACCCCAATGTGGTTCACCAGGCAAAATGGTCCAAATCATGAGGGGAATAACTGTGTGGTATTTTCCTTCCTTCTGAGGTTATTAGCAGGGAAGAGATGGCAAGTTTATCAGGAGCACTCCCAAACGAAAAGACGAGAAATCAGAAGCAAAGAGAATTATTCAGTTCCGTTAGAGCCACTGAAAGAAATAAAAGAAATTGCAAAAACCACACGATAATACCACTATAAAAAAAGAACATACTGAAAACACAAGAAGAAAGACACGTCATGACATCACAGTAGTCATTACAGACCACAAACTGACCTTCAGCTTTACACAGGGCAGAAAAAAGTCTTTAAATGTTCAAATGCTGACATGCCCCATGTCTGCTTGGCATGGTCCTCATTCAGACTTGTTCCTCGGATGGATTATGAGGAACAAATATGACTCTGACAGAAGCTCAGCCGCATAATTTAATCCCAGAAATGCGTTTGGGATGGAAGGAAAGCATTTGAAAAACACTGTTTAGATCTGACTTGGGTTGAAATGATGTAGGGAGCCTCACATCAGTGGTGCTTTGCCTCCAGCACACCAAGAATTATCAGTTCAAGGCCTCTTCATTACAAGAGTATTAGCAGGGAATTCATCACTAGCTGGGATTGGGTTGGATTTTATGTTGTGGGGGTCATCTCTGAATGCTTTGGTGTAAATACCAAGGTCTTAACTCATACACACACAGCTCAAATTTCCTTGGTGGATACTGGTAAGTATTAGTAAGACCTGCCACAACTGGTCATGTTCGCCGTTCAGCTCACACAAAACCCAAAGGTCTGTTTATTCTACTTCTTAGTATCATTCATCCTTTCTCTCCAATCCTGAAGAGATGAGAATATAGGACGTGACTTTTAATGTTGTATTCATACTTAAAACATGGTTTTCCTTTCTTAGTAATGGGTGCTAATCTCATTCGTACAACATGCAACTCGGCTTTTCACAAGGAATCTCTTGAACCTTGAATTATCTTAAAAGATATATGTGATCTGACTGATTTAAAGGGGAATTCTTTAAACATAAATATTAGTATCAATGCTTGCTGACATGGAAAATCTATGAGTTTGTAGATTGTCGTTTAGGGGCAACCTAAAATGAAACTTTCATCACAGCTATGACATCTGAGCACATATGGGCTCAATCAAATGTTGAACACACATAGTTCAAGCAGTACAAATGGACTGAAGAGAAACAGAGAGGGAGTGGATCCTCCCAACAAAGAGTGCATTGTGACAGTCATTCATATTACTGTAGTGTACAGTAACAGTGAGTAGGGAGGACAGCTCTGGAGTTGATAAAGTGTTAGCACACTCAGCAGTCAACCATCATCTCTGCCACTAAATCAACACGTGTAAGCCAGGCTCTTGCAGCGATGCAGCTCTCTGACTACAGATATTTTTTAACATGGTTTAATGCACTTAGACGAAAACTAAACTCTGCACACAGAGGACCAGAGTCATCTGCTGTACTGATAGGTCTCCAAGCAGAGCACTTCTCTGTGCTGCCTTCAGCCAGTAAGTGGAAAGAGAGTTTCCCACATGGGATCAGAGTCATATTATCGTCATGCATCCAAAGAGATACTGCTACTCTCATCATGTAAAGTCCTTCCAGAGACAGACTGAAAATTCATCTTTGATTGTGGTAAGTAACGTTATTAACACTGTTCGGCCTTGAGGTCATTTTTACCATGGAAACCCACATCAGATCAACACACCACATCCACACTGTTGTTCTCAAGCTCCAGACCACATTAATGCACCATCACTACAAGTCATGAGACATAGGCCCAATCCCATTTTTACTCCTTAAATCTTCCACTTGGTATTGAGTGCCATCGTTTGCGAGATAACCCTTGATGAGGGAAGTGAGAAATATTAGGGTAGAGATCCTTCCCTAAGAAATGAGACACAACTTCATGCAAATTGGTGTGGCTAACATGCAGGCATACGTCACGCGTAGTAGTGACGCTGTGTTCAACCCAGTTGTTGATGAGTTTACGCTAGTCCAACCATCTGTTGTCTGTATCGCCTACATTCAGATCGTACAGTAACAAAGTTGCTGACTTCGCAATGTGTTCTGGGAAATTTCATCTTCCACTTCATTGAAAGTGTGGGTTGGGGCTCCCTTGGAATCTAGGGCGGGTTTTAAGTGTTGGAAACCACTTCCACTACCTCAATTCTGTTTTGAGACACCACTAGCCTAAACGTGATCGCGCACAACCAAATGCAAGTGGGTATTTCTAGGGGAAGTGTGAGTATTGGGACAGGCCCTAACTTGGTACCTAACAGAAACAATGGGCCAGTACTGCATTATTTCATCATTAAAAAGGGACAAAAACCACAGGGACAAAACACATCTGACAAGTACAGCTTTCTGACAAGCTGAGCCGTGTATGTGGGGAGCTGTATGTAAAGCTGAGTGTGAGAACAGCACATATCTGTCCACCTTAATGCAAACAGGAAGAAAGATTAGGTAAAACCTGGAGAAACCAGTATAACCTGAGATAATCAACACTCTCGAGTTACATCGATGTCTTGTAAAGTGAAACATTTTGTGCAAGAGTTGAACATTCTCAAGTCAGACGCAAAGTCTCAGCCTCCACAGAGCTAAAGCTTGAAACCAGGAGAACAACACGCACACTTTTTTATTGCCATGACATGAAACTATGAGATGCCAACTAAAACATCAAATATATTACATGTGACACTTGACAGGTATGGTAACATACTGCAACCACTTGGGAACTTCATAACCAAGCTGGACTATAATTAGATCCCTGTCATATTACATGTCACAACTTGACAAATATATCTTCAACATGTCTTTCAAATACTGTCGTAAGACTCCAAAACTCATGCAAAGGGACCTACGTTTCACTATAAAGTGCAAATGTCATGGTAGTTTGATATGTCTTCATGTGGCATTGCCAAATGTAACAGCATAGGAATGCACAGCATGCAAACTGAGCAGCAGCAGCAGTGCAACTTGAGCCAGACTTGAATCGTGAGGAAAATGTAAATGGAAGATCTGGTTACATAAGCAGCAGAATTTTGCAAATTTAAGACACTGAAAAAGGAGCAGGTGGCTTTACTATGCAGTCAGAGAATAATCCCAGCTATGTCGACACTGAACAGGTCTGCAGCAGGCTGAGAGACTTCAGTATTGGGCAGAGCAGACATGAGCAGATATGCAGGGTGCGCCAGTGTGTATTGTCTGCCGGTCATTTAGCTCCTGCCCCAGTGACCTGCTTAGTCACTACTGAGTTTTACTCATTCATTCATACATTGCATGAGTGACATACCACCACCCTAGTCTGATCAGGTATCCTCTTATCTGATCCACCGTAGAGGGTAAGGGATAACAGAGAGGCGGTTGTTCTCTGTGTCACACACACACAGACACACACTTTACGACATAAGCCCAGACAATAGCTCTCTTCACCCCATTATCTGTGTCTTTGTACCAGAGCGGGTTGCCTGTTCCTGTCAGAGACCACACAAAGACTGGTGCCCTGGAGGAAACTGGGGGAGGGAGGAGAGTGTGAGAAAGTGTGTGCAAGAAAGAGTGAATATGCGCCCGTGTGTGTGTGTGTGTGTGTGTTATGATTGCTGCATTAGCTCCTGCAAGTGTTACAATTCTCACGGGGGGAAATGTCAGCAGCAAGATGAAGTCTCAAATGTCCACAGCTATAGCAGGACCTCGTGGCGCAACGGTAGCGCGTCTGACTCCAGATCAGAAGGTTGCGTGTTCAAATCACGTCGGGGTCAGTGACTTTTGAAGGCAAAGATCAGGCCAGGTCACATAAATAAACTTGGAAAGTATGATCCATGAATCTATTGAGTCGAAAGAGCGACGCCAGCCAGACTTGTGGATTCTGACGAAGTTATCACACATATGTTTCTCACTGGTTAGCATTGGGGTATGTCAAGCATTTGAAGTACCGTGATGCAGATACACAAACCACAAGCAGCAGTTTACAGGACACATGTAATCTTCTAAAGATGGCATCGACAAGCTCTGCTCTGTAAACTGAGACAGTGGGAGCGATGAGTGACATGTGAGAACAATGCTGTTCCCATTATCTTATCACTTCTTTAAAGGTGTTGAAGCGCAAATGAATCAGTGTAGTTAAACAGCTGGAAAGTAAAATGATGTCTATAGAATCTGTAGATGTTAAAATATCTTCATATTGACATGTTTCAATTAATTTAAAGTGAGAGTGATGTGATACCTTCAAAACGTTTGGTTATGCTTGCTGCTCACTCTAATGTACGCAACATTTCGCACCAGAAAACAATTTATGATGAGAGGAACCAGTTGAAGGTTCTTCACCAAGCGTTACATTTTTTGTCCTTAAAATGTGAAGGCCCACTGGCCCCTGAAGGCGTCAACATATTGATGGAGAATCTGCCAAAACAAAGGCCTCAGAGGTCTTTGCACTCTTTGAAAGAGATTAACAAACCATAAACGTGCTTACTGTGTGCTTGCTTTAGCAGAAAGATAACGCTTCAGTGCAAACCACAAAGCCTAGAAGTCTCAAATCAGCTAGCTCCATAATGACATCATCTGCTCAGGCCTTTCCACAGACACAGACTGAATCCCTCCTAAAAAACAAAGTTAAACATTTCAAAAACTATTACAGAAAATAAACGGTCAAGCATTAATCCATTATCGTAGTAACGGTGAAGCAGAAGACAGCGTACCAGCTGGATAAAGTAGAGGTGTTAGACATCACTACCACCCGACCTGATGGATCAATACGGTCCTGACCCCGGCTTCTGTGCATGGATACACAGCATAACCACAGCCAGCAGCACGCCATGCCCAAGGTGTGGCTCTGAGTCACTGAGGGTCTACGGCTGAATCCAAATGTTCACTCTCTGGACTTGCAGACCGATCCCTCACAGACTTCAGTCGTATGTACGTACTGTGACTAGTTCAGCATCATCATGTAAAGTCTGAGAGGACAGACACTCGAGACATGGAAACGTTCAAGCAACCATTACAATCATGGTAACTGCTGTCACATTCTGTCTGCTCATCTGTCCCTGCAGATAACGAGATATAAATCCCATGTATAGGGTTGTTTTGTGAGTGAACAAAATACATTTCTGTATAACATACAGACTGCAGACATTCAAACACAGAGATGTTTGTAAGGACCGAGCTATGACTAAATAAATTGTGTAGGCCTATTAGTTATATCAGAAGCTCGTCGGCCAATTTTCTAGCCTCGAGGGTAAGCTGCAATAATACAACGCATTTTGATTACCTATAGCCTATATATTTCTTTTTTAATAGGCTACAGTAACTGTTGAAGATACACATAAGTTTTGTTTATTGGTCGGCTATTGAAAAAAAAACTACCATGTAACCAAATGGATTGTGGGCAATTAAATTGGTGAAGTCTGCTCAGGTCTGCACTCCAAGCCTGTGGAAGTCTGCAGAAAGTCTGCATTAGGCCTCTTGTGGACTGGATGAATTGTGGATCTGGGACAGCCCTCCGCACTCCCAGACTTCCCAGGAACATGCCCGCAAAGTCAGCGCATCTGCAAGTGCAGTGAAGTGTGGACATTTAGATTCAGCCTAGCTTTGTCTTAATCAGTACTACACAGTCCCCCCTAATGGTGGTCTTAGCTCGTCTACAGCGGTGGGAGCAAGGCACACTCTTTATGACAACAGCAGGCTCTGATCTTGGCTCACAATCTCACCTTGTCCTGGACCCAGCCATGGTCCTGGCCAGGCCTCTAACAACACTACATCCCCATCCATAGTGGTTCTTGCACTTGCCCTAACTTGCAGGACAAGCCAGATTAAAAGAGACAGCAGCATGTCACACCCCAGTGGTGGGTCTGACCCTGACCCCTGATGCTGAGGTATCAGTTTAAGTAATAAAACCATTTGAAATGTCAGTAGAAGCCAAGAAGCTAAAGAAAACTGAAGTGTAATTTTCAAACCCACTGGAGTTTTGAAGATCTAGCCCTGAAGTGATATTAAGAAAACTGTCAGACTCACTGCCATTACAACTGGGGGTTAAATTCTTATGCAAAACCTGAAGACTTGCTTTAATTTAAACACTCTGCACAAATAAAAAACTACTTCTGTTGCCACTCACAGTCTTAGCGTGGCAATTTATGCGTTTGGGCAAATACTGATGTAAAGATTACCACCAAAATCTCACTAAAATCTCAACAAGTCCATTAGAGAAGACTGCTCAATCTACAGACTTTCCCTGCCTGTGCAAAGAGCTTAGGCTCCACTACTGGGCTTTGACCTCTGACCTCTGGGAGTAGCTACAGCCCTCCCCGTGAATCACCACATCAAGCCAGTAGTCCAACCTCTCAACCTCCCCCTTTAAGAGTTGGTGCTCTGCAGCACAATAACGGCTGTGATTTATGGAGTGTATGTTCTCCCCTGTGAGTCATAAACACTCGAGTCACAAACGCTCTCTGCCTCTCTAGTGCTGCACACACACACACACACAGGCACACACCTCTCTAGCTCCTTATCTGTGCAAAAAACGTTCAGTGCCGCTATCAGGTGAAAGTAAAACAAATGCAAAGTAGAAGTTGTAGGACAGTAGCAGGCTGCTGCGACTACTACAAGGTCGTGTGAAGTGCAGCTTATATTTCCTGTGTATGAAATGCAAAAAAAGTTTCTAAGAGAGTAAGTCCTTACATCTTAAATCAAGAGTGACAGTCACAGAAAAATAGAATAAATAATGTCATTGTAATCAGGGTTTGGGTGGGTGTGTGTATGCTACACAAACACACACACACACACACAAACACACACACACACACCAAAGGCACCAGCAGTTGAAGAATGTGCAGCTGATGAAGACAAACAAAAGCCTCAAACACTGCTCATTCTCATGAAACAGCCAGCTTTACTGACAGATTTACTAAAATCCTGAGACAATGATTGCACATTTATGTCATTCTTAATACGCTGCAGAAATCTTCTCTCATGCAAAGAAATACAAAATGAGATATTTGGGGAGTTCTGCTGTAGTTACTGCCTTTGTTTTCTGGCACTAATTCTTGAAAACTGGGACAAAACCTTATTTTGTTTTTGATTTTGATTCTTCAGTAAGGATGGGAAAATACATTTTAAAACATCAAAGTCTTGGCTATTAAAACTTGTAATGGGCCAATCTACCAGTGATTTAATTTTCTCCTTATATAGTATACATAATGGATGTCAAAGGTAAGATCTGACGGAGTTGACAGTAAGTTAAATACTTATTTTAATTTATTAATTTCACAGCAGTCGTAGTGCGAGGCCATTTTGTTTTTCAAAGTTGCCATGAGTTCTGTTAATGCTAATGAAAATGCTCATTTTTAAACCGTATTTCTTACTTAGTTTTGTTTAGCAGGTCTACGGCGTTGACATGTTTTGGTTGAGACACTCCCGATAGCAATATTATTTAAGGAATTTATCAATAAAGCTAACCAGCACCTGAGCAGCATTCCCACTTTTTGGAAAACCAGGGAGTGAGACAGGAGTCCTTGTGATATAGTTTACTCTTGAGCTTTGTGCCTGATTAAATGATGCTTGTGTAGAAATCTGATGGAGGTGACAAAAATCTGGTACACATCTTTAACGGGCCAACATTTCCACAAAAAATATATATTTAAAAACAAGTATGATAATAGCAGTACATTCTTACACCAATGTTATGTACGTGCCTCTAGTTTTAGATCCCGTTTATACGACAACGATTTCTTTTCTTGGGCCATTTTGCCTTTAATGGACAGGACAGGTAAGCGTGAAGGGGGGAGAGAAAGAGGGATGACATGCAGCAAAGGGCCACAGGCTGGATTCGAACCCGGGCCGCTGCTGCAACAGCCTTGTACATGGGGCGCCTGCTCTACCACTAAGCCACTGACGCCAATATGACAACGATCTCAACTGAAAACGGTAAACTTTAGTTGCGTTTTGGCTGATCGTTTACACGGTCGCAGTCCTCTCCGCTCTTCTCGGAGTGGAGAGGACTGCGGAGGTCATGCCGGGCAGGCCGACACTGTGTATCCCATAACGGGTGCTCAAGTGTGGGTGAGAGGAGCGGAGAGGACCTGCAATGGTAATGTATAGTTACCTGGGCTTCATCAATCAAATTACGCGTTACTGCCCAACACTGATTATAACTATTTAATAAGAAAGTAGTATTTGGGTATAGCAAAAAAATAAAAATAAACTTCAGGTTGCAGCCTCCGCTCGGAAAATTAAACGGTCCTAAAACTGCGGTCCTGAAACTGCAGCTTCCGGTACTGCAGCTTTACCTTACTCGATTTTGCGGCTTCGTGTGAATGGAGATCGTTTCAATAATGTCGTCATATAAACAAGGAAGTTTTCTAAAACGCAAAGGACAGACTTTTCCGTTTTTAGAGAAACCGTTGTTGTCTAAACAGGGCCTTAGATTTTGAGGCCTTTTCACACATTTTTAAAATGGTTTGAAGTTGTGAATTTGTGTCTGGGACATGGCCAAGTTTCGAGGTTAAAAAATGAAAGCAGATCAAAATATTTTATAATTCATATTTATTTTATCTATAAAAATCCTTCAAAAAGTATGTTTCAGGGCGCCTAGTAGCTCACCTGGTAGAGCAGGTGCCCCATGTACAAAGGCCTTGTCCTTGCGTCCCATCAATGAAAGGCTAAAAACCCCAATGAATGGTCTTTAAAAATCATCAATTAAAAATTCACCCCAGAAACATAATAGGCCTAAGTGTGTTGATCATTCATAATTTTAAGCGTTTTTTCTTTTGGTGGGCCATGTTTTGCCTCAGACTCAAGAATGGGTGCTAGTTGAAATTTCCCTGTGGAGCCAACACTGTTACTGCTGCTACTTCGTTGTTGTTTATAAAAACCGTCTTTAGCTCTAATCACCCGAGCAGACGAGTTGGCTGGTTGACATCATAGGTTGGGGCTGAGACAAACTCTTGTTTGTGTAAGACAACAGTTGATTATCCAGCTTAGTTTAGTTCACAAAGTTTGTTTTAGCTCACTAAAATGGGAGCATCCCTTCGGGGCATAACAAATGCTTCCTGGTGAAACATAGCTCCCAAACTGTGGGCTAAGTACAGCCTGTGTGTGTGTGTAGGCAGACAGTAATGGGCTACAGAACTAGTATACTGAGGGAAGCCTTACACTGGTATTCCTCTGAGACAAAGTCACCTCCAGGGTCTCTGCATTATTGATGCCCTGACTGCCCAAAACGACCTGCAGGGTACAACGCTGAGAGAAATATGACACCCTGCTACACACATACATGCAGCTCTACACACACTGGAGGCCTCCTGCATGTTGTTATCCATACGAGCATGTCTATAGTGTGCAGCACGGAGCAAAGAAACAGCACTGGGGACTCAAAATCATTTACATTTAATGCCCATGGAGAACTTTCATGGTCTTGCTGGTAATTAAGTTTATAGATTTTCACACGTTGTAAGGAGCTGCAGACGCCGAAATTGGGCATGCATAAAACTTTACAACTTTGTTTCTGAGAGAAAAATGCATCCACTCCGCCCAGAAAGACAAACAAAGACAGGGGTGCTCTGCCACAAAAACACAGAGACAGTCGGGTTGACCTCATGATTGAAATCTTATTTTAGTCACACTTTAGTTGGACTTGTCTCACTGTCCCTCTGTGTTTACCATCAAACTACTGCTGCGGGAATGTGACCTCTGCACCCAGGAACAGTTGGTGAGAGTCCGCCTGCGTGCACATATACAGCAACAGGTCTTATTGTCAGCATCACATAGCCAATGTTACCTAAAGGTTATTAACGACAGAGTTGAGCTGTTTCCATGACAGTGTGAGTTTTTTGGGACCATTAAATTGCTTGGTGTTGGACGTCAGTCACAGCTGCTGTGTTAGCTCGTGCTACTGTGGAGAGCAGCTCGGGAGATGGTTCAGTTCTGTGCTTAACTTGCGTCATGCTAACAGCAGCAAATGAAAATTACTGGCCAATTTACATTCCTCTTCTTACATTAGATTTTTTTTTTTTGCAAGTACACGAGTGCTCTATAACAATATAATCCAAGTACTTGAGAATGGAAGTTACTTAAATGCCCATCCCTAATTGTGTTGCTGCTACAGATTTGAAGCTTATTATTAGGAGCACTCAGTGTTTCCCACAAAATTAGGATCTATCTGTGATTGTAGCAGGGTGGAGACTGTAACAGCTAATTGTCGACAAAAAGCTGTTGATGCCGTTGAAAGACTGTCCCAGTGAGCAGCTCTCCTCCTGCTCTCACTGTTCAGTTAGCACGAGCTAAACCATCACAACATGACCCCATCCCTGCTCATTAAATTTTGCCACTTGGGCAGAAGCCTTGCAACTGTCATTAGTATCTGACGCTGAGCTGTTAATCTCACACTGACACCAAAATGGCTCGACTCTGTCATAAGTCTGTTGATAACTGATGAGTAACATTAGTTGTGTGAAGCTCAAAGTTGACCAGCTGACACTGGGCGAGAGGCAGGGTACACCCTGGACAGGTCACCAGACTATCACAGGGCTGACACATAGAGACAGACAACCATTCACACTCACATTCACACCTACGGACAATTTAGAGTCACCAATTAACCTGCATGTCTTTGGACTGTGGGAGGAAGCTGGAGCACCTGGAGGAAACCCATGCTGACACAGGGAGAACATGCAAACTCCACATAGAGGGGACAATGTTAACCACTGCATCACTGTGCCGCCCATATAGTGGCTTGTTGCTCTAAAAATTGTGCCATCTACAAATTCACAAGGTCTTAAACTTCCCCACTCATTATCTCACTGCTCCAATAAACAACATACTTCATGATAAATCATTCAGCTCATTCAACAATTCAGTTTAATGTGCAGTATGTGGGTTAGCAGCTCAGCTGCACTAAACAACATCTTGCATTTAGACTTGAACAGAGCGCTCAGAGAGCCCAAAAGAACCAAGTTCATTAATGAGTCATTCCTCTCAACTACTTTTTCAAATGGAAACAAGCTTAAGTTTCCCACACAACTGGCAGAAAGTTTCACTTTTATGAAGGAACATCATTTTAAAAGAGCGAACTAAAGGATTAATGGCTTTGGACGATGGATATGTTTGTAGCACAAGCACATATGAAAGGCTTAAAGAGATGTATGTGTATTTATTTTGGCCAGCAGCTAACATTTCTCACTCTGTGTGCTACACAAGTGGCAATATTAGCGCCAGAGAGGTTAACAAGGGATCAAGCTGGTAATACAGACCAGCCTGTCAAACACAGAGCCAAAATCTGCAGCCTCTTAACACAGAGACCCTCCAAATATCTGCCACACCTACACACACTGAGCCAGAGCAGAGACTACTGTCGACTCTCTGGAGACTCGTACTATAGCTGTGGAGGGGAGGGAGGCAGAGAGCCAGAGAAAATATCCTGCTGTCACTATAAGTCAAAGGAACAGCCATTCGTTGGATAAATGGCACCTGATTTTCCAAGCTCTCTGATTTGGGATGAGTTGTACGCTCGGATCAACCTCTGGAGTCGTCTGCCCTGCTGTGCGATCTGCTTGAGCAGGGGATTTGTAGTCCCTAAACCTTGTTCCTTCTGGACTACAACTGCACATATCACCCCTCGTGATAAGTCCAACGTGGAAAGCTGAGCATCTGGTCTGGATAAAAAACAGGTCGGACTGCTTGCGTGTGTGTGTGTGTGTGTGTGTGTCCCCGTATAGGGCAGACACGCTGCCTCGTGGCTCAGCGTGAGCTGGAGCTGCTGCTGTGATGAAGGTTTCACTAACAAATTAAAACAGACATTATCACATGAGGATCTCATTGAGTAGTTTCATAATGATACATCATTAAGCCAATTAAAAAGGAAACCTTCAGACAGGATGTGCGAGTGATTAAGAGGCATGGCAGACTTTAAAAAATAACGCACACTGTTTTTGTGTGACAGAAAATTAAATGACATTAACATCAGTTTGCTGTTTTTCAAAGCATGTTTTTTAAAGATGATACTCTCCTTATGGTCCATTAGTGCTTTACTTAATGGCCAAAATGTAGGTTGCTGTGCTTATTGACAAAAATATCAACACCAAAGCTTAGCTAGCAGTCTGCATTTTGGCTTGCATCACAAAGTCACATTTTTATTAGCGTGTTTATTAGCAATCTGTCTGGAGGCTCAGGATAGGCAGCTTGTTTGGGCAGGTAGCCAGTTTTATCCCATCTGAGACAAGTGGTCATTAGCAACAGCAGGAGGGCTTTACACACACATGCATACACACACACTCAACACACATTTACTATCTTGGGCATCAAAGACTTCCGGGAATATGGGACATGCATGATTTGGCAACCGGGGTGCACTAAAGAGAAAATGATGTCTAAATGTAGATGATGCTAATATGAAGTTTAAATAAAAGTTTAATATGTCGCTAACTTATAGAAATAGTAATGATATAAATTACTTTTAGTGAACCCTGATAGCCAGATAAGCACTGCCAGGCAACACAGGGCCATAGTAACCGCCATTATTCGGTCTCCACTGCCCCGCTGAAGTGCCTTTTGCAAAACACAGACTTCTTAGAGACACAGTTCTCAAGTTGACTCTGACCTCTGTCCTCCCTGAGGACGGGAAAAAGCAAAATGACAGTCTCCTTTGCGGGGTTAATAATGAGTCTGTCAGCTTCAAATGCTTATCAGAAATCAACCAACAGAAGCAGAGGCTGAGGGTGTCATATTACTGAGAGGACATTTCAGTCTCAGACCCCGAGGGAGACGTCCCGTCCAGGCCATCTGCTCAGCCTTGGACTGGGAAGAGGAACAGTCAGATTTGGTGCAGATGTGAAATATCTGTGTATTATTGTATGATGGATTAAGCAAAGAACCTGAGACAGAAATTAATTAAATTGTCTGACATTGGCTACAAAATGCTGCAAACTGCGTTAAAGGTCAGTGTCGTCCCTGCAAGTGAAGGCCTGCTGGTTCAGTAAAACTGGCCGAGCACTGACTGCGAGGCTCTTTGTCTACTTATAGAGGCAGCAGTCAGTCAGCACAATTTCGGCACACTTTTGTTTATTATTTCATAAGCACAGAGGTTATGCTTGCCAGATGGGACCTCCAAACGAGCCAAGAGAAACACAGAGCGCAGGGTGAATCACCAAAGAACAGACAACCCGCAGTGGAGATGTCACGACACACACGGCTCTTTCACAGGCTGCAGATGTGGAACACAGAGAGAGGTCACGGAGTGTTTTCGAGGATTTATGATTGTGTGCGTGCAGGAGGAGGAGGAGGTGCCCGGGATCTAAATGTGGAGCAAACATCATTATGCACTACTTATTGTGTGGTGTATGAATAGAAACATAATGTCAGTGGTCATGTTGACAAATGGTCAAACTGCATACAGCAGCTATAGAAACAAGAGTAAACTTCAGTCGGTCAGGAAATGAGGCAGCTCGCTCTGTCATCGTATCTAAGGATGGGGTGTCCAGTGTCAAGTTGTGGAATGTAAAATACGAGAGGAAAAAAAAAGATTTCATTGTTTAGTCACGCAGTTTAATGCGACAATAATCTATGTCATGGGTACTCCGATATTCATCCTATCGTGGCCTTTGTCACATTCAACGGTGGCTATATTTGTGATTCAAGTTGGCAACTGTGTAATGTGACCTCGCCGTACATGTCCAGTCCAGAAACTCTGACGTGTACTGAGGAGTGTGCTGGTCATGGTTTGTGAAGAAGCAACAGACCGTGACCATGAAAGCCTCTTACACACTTCAGACAAGAGCACACACCTCACACTTCACACCGAAGAAAGGAGGGGGGGATCCGTTCATCAAGAGAGACCTGTCTGTGTGCGTGTGTGTGTGTGTGTGTGTGTGTGTGTGTGTGTAAATCCCTGTAGGCTCAGGAACAACATATGTAGAGCAGACATTGAGATCCCCGGAGTGTAAAGGCCAGCAGGAGGGCGTGGCAGCTCTTTGGTCTTGCGAGTTGAGACAGTGCACCACGCTCACCACATCTGTACTGCAACTGCTCAGCACAAAATTAGTTCATGCACTCAACAAAGAGTTTTTTTAATTCCATACATTGTAAGCTCTAATACCACTGTCACACAGCTGGTGCATCCTACATTGGAGGCAAAGTTAACCTGTTTTCTTTTAATAACCAAGGAGGCCCATGTGTCCATTTGGTATGACAACAGACGTGACGCAGCATGGCCTAAGAAATGTATTTCCAGATACCACAGTGCAGTGTTTGCCCTAGTAATGACCAGCTGTAAGCAGCTCCATAAAAAAGTCAAAACATTGCCCCACTTCTCACAGTGTATAGAGCACTGGTTCCCAACCTGTGGGACCCCATTAGGGGTCGCCAAAGCTTCTCAGGGTGTGGCAAGGCCTTCTTGATTTTAAGGGGTATGAGAACTTTTTTTTGAAAATATGAAGTCAACCTATACCTCAGTATTTTATTCATTTCTGTGGAGAAACTAAATACAATTGATATTTAGATTATTATTTAAGATACAGACTAAAAAAACACTCACTGGATAAGGGCACAGTAATGGCCTGGACACAAGCTCAGCTTTTGTTAAAACAAAAGAGCTAATAGAAAAAGGCCAAGAGTCAGGGAGAAGAAAACACTGAATGCGTCAAAAAGAATGAGACTGTTAAAAATAAAAAATAAATAGAATCCAGATAATTTTATAAAACGTTTCTAAAATGTAATATTTACAGGAAATAATGTGCACAAAATGTGTCCAAATAGCTTGTTTTACTTCCACAGTTACTGCGTTACATATTTGGGATAACTGTACCTTTATCAGTTGCTCTGTACGGTTATTGTTGCGCACTGAATGTGATATGAAATATTCATAAAATGTGTTGCACAGTGTGGGGTCGTCAGTTCATTCAATAATAAAAAAGGGGTCCCTTCAGGAAAAAGGCTGGGAACCACTGGTATAGAGGTACACACCCAATAAGATAAAATAATCATTGCTTATATACTAAGCATGTTTATGGTGCTGACATTATGGAATATGCATGACACATACTGTAGGCATGCAGCGATGCAACTTGGAGGCATGTTCACCCTGGGTTCACCCTGGACAGGTCACCAGACTATCACAGGGCTGACACATAGAGACAGACAACCATTCACACTCACATTCACACCTACGGACAATTTAGAGTCACCAGTTAACCTGCATGTCTTTGGACTGTGGGAGGAAGCTGGAGCACCTGGAGGAAACCCACGATGACATAAGGAGAACATGCAAACTCCACACAGAAGGGCTCCCCCACCCTGGGGTTCAAACCAGGAACCTTCTTTTTATTTTCTAGATGGATATTATATCCATGTCCATGTTACCTTATGCAGCTCGGTCCCACACTATGCATATCAGTTAAGATTGAAAAAGCAGTTTACAGCTCCACCATTGAAACACACACAGCAGCCAGATGACAACATGAATGACCATCAAGCAAATCACACACAAGTCCATACAGCCACTGTTTTCTCGTTCACAGTGGTAACACCTTACGTCTGTTTTTTTTAGTGCTCAGCTTTTGTATACATTCCCTAAATACAAACACTTTAGGCCTTGAAAATCACTGACCCTGACGTGATTTGAACACGCAACCTTCTGATCTGGAGTCAGACGCGCTACCGTTGCGCCACAAGGTCTGGGCATGTTGGAGGTAAAACTTATATTTCCAAACTCCAATTCAAGTCGCTACAATAACATTGGCACACTGTCTCGACTATCAAAACCTGTTATTATCATCGCTTTCTTTATGACAGGAAGTTCTAGTCAGATAACAGCACTTAATGGTGACCTGACAAAAGGCAGTGCTGTGAAATGTGTCATGCAGTGAATGCTACAGCTGGAAGCCATTTCTTTCCATACATTAATCTAGGTCACTCAAGGCAAACTCTCCTGGCTGTTGGCCATACAACTTTTTAGTATAAAAGATAGAGACAATAAAATGAATGAAGATACATAGAAAGAAAGGACTGATGTGTGTGTGTGTGTTATTAAAATGAGTGATTATCTAAATAACATATCGTACCATCATACGACTGTAGTGAAGTGAATGGATTATATGATAAATGGTAAAGTTTAACATCAGGTAATGGAAACATAGTCCAATCAGAAGTATCTTAACAGAATACACTGCTTTTTCCAAGAGTTTCCATTATGACAGAAACTCCTGAACGTCTGAATCTCTGTCAGGAAAAAAAGGCATGCAGGCACAGATGGACAAAAGGAAGAGGCAGGCAGAGAGTGCTGATGAAAGCCACTTTCCAAAGAATCACTGGGGCGGGCATCCAAAATCCACAAACACTGACGTCTGAAACAGCCACAGAGTTACAGTGAAGTGATGGGCTCAAAAATACACGAGATGTAAACAATGGGTAGAAAGCTGTGTAAAGAGAGAGAGAAAAGGAGAAAGACAGGCCACATGTGCGTCTGTATTTAGAAAGAGTCGGGCCAAATCTCAAACGTAGCTCTGCTCTCTAACAACATCCATTAGCTGGTGATAATAAGTGATTGCTTGGACAAGAACCGACAAAGTAAAGTGGAAGTAGAAGCCTTGTGCATGTGAGGACGATCATATTTCAATATAAGCCTGGAAGTAACAGCTCTATTTACAGTATTACGTCTCTGGAGGATCTGGATCTGTTGGTGTGAGTTTTTACGACTGCTGGAAGAAGAAGAAGCATGCAGGACATTTAGGCAGGGTCTTGTTTTTGCAAAGGACGATATTGAAAAGGAGGACAGCAACAATGAGCTAGGTGAAGACCTCCATTTAACAAGTGCTACTGAAATCTGACCCTGTCTTTCGGAAAACCGATCCTACCTTGCCACAGCATGGGCTCTGATTCACTGATTCGTGATCAGTACACTGATTTACATAGACATTGCATATATTGTATCTGCAGTACTTTACAGCGGTGGTCCACTTCAGTCTCCTGATTTCCATTTGTTTTCCTCTGAGTAGACACATTATGTAATTTGAGAGGCTTTCTACATCAGCTTAGCCTGGTGCTCCACACACAACAGAGAGCTGTAATTATCAGGACAAATCATGACCTTTTACTCAGACATTTAAGACAGCCAGACCTGTCTCGTCAATGGAGCAAAGCAAACACAAGCTAGAGCAAAAAGTGAGAAAACAATTACATCTTCTGATGTCACTTTTTCCATTGTGCATAGCGAACAGGTAGTATGTTTTGGTCTAGTATTGGCACGCCGCCTTCCCGCTGAGTGACGGAGGGGTTTGCTTTGTGGCTGGGGAAATGCTCATTGACCCTGCACAGGAAGCAGGCGGCACATAGGAAAAGCACTTGAGACTTCAGTGGGAAACGTCCGTGTGGGTAAAAGGAGAGTGGGGATTATAAATGAGGTGAGAGAGGCAGACAGGAAGGGAGGAGGACACTGAAGAGTGAAAGCGAGACAGAGAGAAAGGAAAGAGATCAAGGGCAAAGGATGTGTTTAATAGTTTAGATGGACAGAGTAATTAGCTGGAGAGGGAAAAAGAGAAAGTGCATGTTGCATGTTGTATTATGCTTGAACAATGACGGGGAAATTCAAACTTCTCAGACAGATACAAGGAAAGAGTTTAAGGACAAAAACTGTCTTAAGATGGTAACATTGCCAAAGCTTTGCTGAACACACTGAACAAACCTATGGTAAACTTGTCTAAACTCTCTATAACACTTAATATTTCTTCCTGGCTAGGCTTCTGGGTTTAAAGGAACTCTTACCTTTCTTGCATTTCACACAGCACTTAGAAAAAATTTGAACATCCACAACCCCTGCCTCCCTCCAAAGTCCCATCCCCCTCCTCCTGCAACTCCACCTCCCTCCAAAAGCCTACTCCCCCCTCCTCCATTATGTCCTCATTACGTCTATGATAGACGTAGCCGTTGACAAGGTAACGTTAGATACACGGAAGAAGAGAGTGAGTGTAACGTTACAACCAAGACAGTCAACCGCAACCCCGGAGTTTTAAAACTCAACCGGAGTGATGACTGATGAGTTTTAGAATATGGTTACAGTGCTAACGTTAGATAGTAGCGTTAACGTTACTCGTAAGTTACTAGTAAACATTAATGTTAATGTTTCAGAGGCTACGCTACAGTAGGCTAACGTTAGCCATTAGCAACTGGATGCTGTGTTGTCATATATAACGTTGTATGTTAGATTAGAAGCAAACTAAACATAACGTTACCTGTCCTGCACAGTCAAACGCAAACCCCGAGTTTTGAAACTTATTCGTGGTCAGTGATGACTGATGAGTTTTAAAATGTAACGTTAACACTAACGTTAGATAGTACTGGTGACTGACAGTAAACAAGGAAGATAATACAGAGGCTCAGGCTACGTTAGGCTACAGTAGGCTAACCGTTAGCAACTGGATGCTGTGTTGTCATATATAAAGTTGTAACAAGAGAGATGTTACGCAAATGCTTACGTCAGTCGGAGGCCTCCACCTGGGGCAGACAGACAGGACGCTCGGCCAATCATTGCATTTTCTTAGAACCATATGAGAATGGTACAATTAGTTTTTAGTGATGAGTTTTTATCTCTGGTGGAATTCACTTACATTTTAGTGTGCCATCAGCTTATTAATAGCATTTTAACCTAAACAAAGAAAAGCGTAAAATTTCCAGAAAGGTAAGTGTTGCTTTAATTTTCCAACAAACATCATGTAAATCTATCTAGGGAGTAAGAGTCCTCAGAGCTGCCCTTCAGTACACGGACACTTACAGCTAAAACATCTCAGAAGGTGAAAATCTCACATCAGGAATGAACATAATCAAAGTTCAGCCAAGATCAATTTGTCTCCTCGATTTCAGCCAAATTCATGTCTCACAATCAAACAAACACACCTGCAGAGAACTGACGGAGATAATCACACAAACTATCTGCTGTAATCTTTGGTAAACCTGACAGAGGCAACAATTTCAGAAAAAAGAGAGCTGTGATGCATCAATAAGATTGTGTGATCCAGCGGTAGCATATCTGACTCGGGATCAAAAGGCTGTGTGTTCAAATCATGTTGAGGTGAGTGTAATGAAGCGAGGCCTTCAAAGATCAAAGCTGCACACCAGGGTTTTAACATTTTAACATGGCTAAGCCTCTTTCTGCCGAAACAGCCTCACCTGAATACATGTGAACAACCTGCTCATCTCATACTTTCCCAACATTACCCTACCTCTTCTCTGCTTTTTAAGATGTCACAATTATTTTGTAATTATCTTTTGTAACGGCTGCGCTGATGTAATACTCATCGTCTATCAGCACCTCCATTAACAAGTGGCCAAGTGCCAATGGGACTCGATCTTGTTTGTTATGAAAGTGTGACAGACGGCCAAATGATGCGTCACACAAACACGGACCAAAGCATGACATTAGATTAATTAGTTTAAGATCCAGGCCAGGGATTTCACCAGGACTTTTCACCACATAAAAGCATGCTTTTCAAAGGGTCTGTGTCACTGCAGTGTGGGGAATGTGTGCAGATGAACAGTGTTAAAATCCCCCCCAGGCTGCCATCTCTGGGAACTCCCTGCCCATGCTGTGAGCAAAAATTTGCCAGATGATTCGAAACGCGTCATTCGGCTTGATTGATGACACAAAATGGGTCATCCAGAGCTGGCGAGACAGGGGACACCAATCATCTGCACACATTTCCCACACCATAGTGACACAGACCTGGTTGAAAATCTGTAGTATTCTCTTAAATGTAGGTGCCATGTGCCATTATCCATCTTGTGCATTTATTATGTAAAGTATCACAGAGCCATGGTGAAACTATTTACTATTCTCGTGCTGACTACTGTGGTATGATAATGAATAGACTTCCATTTACTTTGCAAACATTGTGAAGTGCATTTTAATCTTTCATTAATCCAGACAAAGGTTTGCTGAGCGCATGCACTCCATAAGCACTTCTCCACATTAATCTACATGTGCACCTTAACAGTGCCCAGCAAACTTTCCCTGTTAACCTTCCAGCAGCTTCTCTAGAAAATGCATCATGACTAAAGCTCATATAACATGCAGATTAACATTCAGCAAATGAATCACAGGTGGCTGCACAAATTGGGTTTGTGCAATCCAAGCAAGTATCTCATAATTCTGGTGTAATTGTGTTATAATTCTGACATGTGCATCTCAATAAATCTGGGTGGTGATGAGGGCCAACGTGACACAGCTACTGAATTCAATCCAGTTTTACTTCAGCGTTGGTTTGAGATGTTAGGAAGTGCAACGTGACATGCACACATCATCAACTCTGCTCAGATTTATTGAGATCATTACGAATATGGGATAATCATCTCAGAGTTATGAGCCGTTTTTTTCTCCAGAATCATGAGTAACTATGTCATTAATCTAAAAAACAGGCTGTTTTTTTTCTTCTCCAAGTGAATGCAATCTGCTTCTGTATTTTGGTGTGTCAACTCTGAGAGCAGAGTTAGGAGGAAACACACATGGCCACTTAGCCACTCGGCTGCTTTTGTGTTCACTGTCTTGAAGCTTGGCAGTATGAACAGCATTCAAAGCCAAAGGCTGTTGGAGACGCTTGGCTCACACACACTGTCAGCAGCCTGCAAGAGCAAGTGTGCAGACGTGTGTGTGTGTTTGCACAGTGTCACTGAATTAGACTTCCTGCATTAATGTCACTATTCTGGACTAATGCTGGAATATAGCATTATTAAAGTCAGATCATGGAGTCTGAGATTATTCAGATTGAGGGACACTGATCTCCCTTTCCTTCTGTACAGGCAAAAATCTGGAGGTGTTACTTGTCAGCATGCAAGAACAGCAACATACTAATGCTGTCAACACCAAGAGACAAGTTTCCTCTTTAGACATACATAATATAAACCCATAAATCACTGTCTCTGATTCTGTTTATCATCCAAGAAAACATTCTGCTTTGGAAACCGTTATAATAAAAACTCCAGTCACTGCTGATCCACTTTCCCCCAGAACTGTGCAAACTGTCACAAAGAGGGAAATCCCTTACGTCAAAAACATAATGCGTCTTCCTTGTGTTTCTACTTTGTAATTTTCCGATTTTCCCATGTTGCCCTTCTTATGGCAACTGAGTCTTCCAAGCATAATAACATTATATTTAACTTTCAGGCTACCCACCCACAACTAATGAAGTGCCTGTGAAGCAGGGAGAAGCAGTGCCATTCAAGATGTGCACTAAAAAGGGGCTTTGCATGTGAAATGTTCACTATGGTAAAGCACAGAAATACTGCGCTCATGTGGGTTTCATCATCTCTCCACAGGAGCACCAGCTGGAAAATATTAAGTTTAAGAAGTGAAACAGTGGACGATATTGAGTATGTCATGTATCCAGGCTGCGACTATTATGCCACTGCTCCTTCTAGTCTTACTACTACTACTACTTTCTCCTGTCTGCTATTGACTAACAGTGCAACCGTTAAAACCTCGGAATGCATTGCACCACTTTATACTCACGTCTCAACATGATCCGCCATCATGCTCGTTGCTTTTATGTCCAAACATCTTTCAAAATGTCTCTGACGTGTTGTCAACATTAAATTTGAAATGAATAATCACATAATGAGTGTGAATTGGTGGGTGTGCATATATAGCATAATAAAAGCCTCATGCACGACGGGACCGCAATCACCTCTCAATGGACGGACATTTTGACAGTGATCCACAGTGGAAGGAGACATTAAAGTAAGAATGATAGAAGAAACCACGCGATAGAGGTGAGGGAGAGAGGAAAAAAAACAAAACACAGGAGGTGTATAAGGAGGATAGAAGAAAAAAGAGGTGGGGATAAAAGATGGGAGACAACAAAGGGAGGTAAAGAGAGGGGAAGGAGGTTGAGAGAGAATAAAAAAGATGTTGAGAGAAAGCACCGGAGGCTGTGCTGCAAGGTTAAATCTAATGAGCTCAGTGTTTATCGACGAGTGAATTAGGGACACAATTACGCCAGGGAGAGTAGAAATTTTCACACACGTGCGTGTACACACACACGGCTGTTCAAGGTAATTTCAGAACCTGCTGATGCTTGAAACAAGATTGTAACGTAAAGCAACCTCAATACATCTCATTCTCTTTGGCTGTGCATGAAGACGGGGTGCCGCTGAGCTGAAAATAACCTGCAGGGTTGATTCAAACCAGCCATAAGTGTGAAGAACATGGACACTTCCATGAGGACCATGAATTTTACTCTTATACCACCATTCTCTGTGGTGAATCCTTTCTCTATGATGTGCCATGACCCAACAAACAAACGCAACAGGCCACTGACAGGTCCCCCAGCCTGCCAACGTTGCTGTGGTTCAGTCTGAGATACAACATGATGTAAGTAGCATTGTATTTGTTTGACTGCCTACAACCCCTTTACTGCTCCAATGCCCCTCCCCCCCCTCTGCCCAGCACTTTCACTGAAGCTGTTCTCATTAAAGTCTGTGAGTAATGGAAGAGAGCCCATCAATCTCTCTTCAGGACCACCACGGTTGAAAGCTTGGTGTGAGAGTAGAGCGACTGGAGAGGGGAAATGCACACAGACTTCAGGGTCAATGCATCTATGGGTGGTGATATGAGAGAGTGCAGGGGTTTGAGAGGAAATTGTGGCATCTGTTTGAGAAAACGAAGAGGTGCAGGCCAACTGCACACAGCACAAGTTTGATCTAGATTCTCTCAAGCAGAGGGAGTTCAAGTGGGCTGGCGTGTGTTTACCTCTGAGCTAGAATGTACTGCCAGACACAAACCAAAGCAGTGTATTTTTCAATCGATTCCTGGCCAAAGCAGAAACCAAACACCTCCCATTTGGAGAACCTGTTTTGTTTCCAAAGGACAAAACAATGTGCTTTTCATGCTATTTTAATCCACAGCTTCTAACTGACAGATCTGTACAAACCAAGCCCCTCTGCTCTACGGTGACTGACTCCAGATCAGAAGCCATGTGGTCTAATCATGTCAAGGTCAAGGGATTTCAACCAGAACAGCTCTTTAAATGAAATCTGATGACTGGTTTCTGAAACAAAGCTCACAGTTGCACAGGATTGATGAAGTATTGCTAAAGCCTACTCCAAAGGGGATTGTTACCCAGTCTGACTGCCATAAAGATCAATATGTGGAGAGAGGAGCTTCAATGCTTCTTGACTACGAAATTGAGCATAAGAAGGCAGATTTGGTTGGTTTTGGCACATAAGGAAGACCTGAAATGTGGCCCTGGATCAACTGAGCACTGACGGGACAGGTAGGAGTTTTTGTTGGGAATACTGCGGGCAACAGACTGAAAAAAGGTGATGAAAGCGCCTTGGGGCACTCTGTCATTAGCAAAGAGCAGGGTTGCTGGGATATCTGTTTGGTTGACAGGCACTGACAGCAAGAAACCGGCTCAACCAGATCATTCACCTCCACCTGACATCACATACAACGAAACATAGGTACGCACACACGTAGACACTCTCCAGGACGCCATTAGGCCTAATACATGCCAGAGCGAAAACAAACATTAGGCTAATTTGTAAGGATGTTGCCGTGTCTGACAGATGTACTGTACAGATAGAGGGTGTTTACACAGCCTTGTTTTGGGAAAGTATTCAAATTCATTAGTATACACAAACACCTCAGAGGTCTTGTTCTGTCAGAGGTACACCAGTCAGCAGACTCTGTGGTGTAATGTGATCTAAGATACCTTACACCCACTACCAGTCAGTCTTCTGCGAAGAAAATCTATTAGGCTTTGACAGTGCTAGTCACTTTCTTCAGGTCTTTGTACAGAAGTTAACACATATACCTTGAAGAGGTTTAAACTACAACCAATTCTGGTCAAGAAATGGTAATTTTTTGCTTACAGTAAAGCTCTAACTGCTTTCAAGAGTTTATAAAATTCCCAGTAGGCCTAGACCACTTTCCTTATTTTTGACGAAGGCAAATACACAAATCAAGGACGCGCAAAAAACAAACATATTGTCCTGGTAGACATTTTGAGCATTCAGAGAAAGCACTCTTTTGTCCTACCGGTACAAAATACATGCTCTCCGGTGTACCCAAGATTATAATCTAATGCAGCGGATGCATTTCTTGGATGTTTAAAGAGAACTGGATACAGCATTCATTCCTATGAAAGTTGCTCAGTGGTGCATGAGGCCAAAAAAGTTCAACTGTCACATCCCATACAGCAGTGGTTCCTAACTGGTGAGTCGTGGTCCAAAAGTGTATATTTTGAAGTGCTGTTTCCTGCTGTACATTGAGTGACTAACGGATAGCTACTAGCAAACTAGCTCGACGACATGACCAAGCACAAGTAGGATGCTGAATGATTAAACTGTGTGGACCTTGAACCAATGACTAAGATGAAATCTGGACCCCGAGACTTGACCAGTTGAGAACCACTGCCATAGAGCAGGTGCAGGTGCACTTGCACTGGCCGAGCCGGCTACTTCTTGTTTAGTGGTAGTAGCCAGCTCCGTCTTCTAGACTTTCAAAATGTTGTCAGACTGAATGGATCAAATTCTAAGAATCAAACGAGTCATTTTGTGGGGGGCTGTGATGCTCAAAAAAAATATATCCACTGATTTACAGATGTCTGTTACCATGTAAGTCTATGGGAAAAAGTCTATTTGGGCCACAGGACATCACATGACAGATGTAATTCCACTGTTTTGGCCACAATGGAATTTGGCTTAAAAGCCCGGCACACTTCCCGAGGGCCTGTTGCATTTCCAGTCCTTCACCGAAAGGCTGCAAAATCATCAGCTATCATAACTGGTCACCATCTTTTAGGCATATGTTTTAGAGATGCGAGGATCTGTTTGCAGGAAGCACATGCTATTTTTCAAGCTGTCTCCTACCCTCAGGCATTACTGATCCCTAATCATAGGGTGTGAGATGGTTGGCCTGTCAGTGGCAAGTCAGCATCCTCACAGCCTCAGAACACAGACGAGGAGCAGAAATCCATCTGTTATCAATGTACTGTAACTCTTACCCTAGCAACAGGAGCAGAAAAACCCAACCATGATTCCTAATGACGTCTTCAAGTCAGCCTGAAGTGTCTCTAAATTGTTTTTGGGGAGTGGAAATGATAGTACATGCTGAGCATGCTGACTTTCACTACTCATTGTTGTTATATGACATGGAAGTTTAAGACTATGAGTCATGTCCTGAAGAAACCTCCTTAGTCATACAAGTAGCACTACCGAAATAACTGTTTGAGATTCCTCAGACTGCAGCACATTTTCACACGGACGACTTGGTCCAAGGGTAATGAACATGTGCCCAGTGTGTGAAATACGAGCTCAAAGATAAATTGAAAGAGCAATTACGGGAAAGAAATACATTCTAATGAATCCTCACCACAGAGAAAGGTCAGGACAAACACATGAAGGCACTGTGTCTGAACCCTATTTCACATATAAATAGTTCCCATGTCTGTCAGCCGCACTTCCTTACTCCGTACCGAATGACCCCATTTCTTGGTCCAAGCGACGACTAATCATACCACAACATGTTCTGTGACCAGAAAAAATGTCTGGGCAGGAAATTACTCTGCACGGATAAATCAGTAACTTTACATATTCATCAGTGAAATCTCCATGTTGGCCATCAAAACCAGATGAGCTGACTTTACAACTCATTTGCAGAAACACAGTGTCATTCAAAGTTGAAGATGAAAATGTGTACAGTAACCCAGACTGCCCAGGAGCTCACAGCTTAGTGCTTTGGGATGATCTCGTCGCTGGGGCATGTTTCAACACCAAAATAATGCCACAACCAACACCTTTGTTTAGCCTCTTTACACTGCAACAGCCTTTACAATGGTAGGGGAATGCCAGAAATAATTTATTTTTATGATTAAAAAACTGTCAAGATAATTGGATTGTTTGATGAATTTGCCCAAAAGGAGATGATGTACTAGATGCCCTGAGACGTTTATACTTTAGCACACTTTCTTCTTGCAAACATAAGTGAGTATAAAAGCAACAGACCACAACATCATTAATCAAACAACATGAAATCACAATCATTATCAATCTGTCAGACCACCAAAGCCGATTGTAGTCAGATATAAATAAGCCTTTCTAGTGGAGCCATCCTTGCAGCGAAAACAGTGTCAGGATGTCATTTCGTTGTATTTGATGTGGCTCTCCTTAGGTGTCCATCAGACAAATAACGATCCATTCATCACACTATTGCTCCTAAGGGTGCATTGCAATCCAAATCAAAGGCATCTCAGTCAACATAACACAAAGACTGAGTCATCTCTGAATCATTTTTCTCATGAAAAATTTGGTAGCCTTGGGCTGCAGTCGCATAATGACCTTGTTGAAGAGCAATGAGGAACTGGTTCATGTACTCAAAAGGCCACGCACAATGAAGCTACAGCCAAGGTCAAATAGCAGTGCTCTGTGTTACGGTAATAACAGGACACATGGCATCAGCAAACGAAATCTAGATGTGTGCATGTCAAGAGAATTAGCAGATTGCAGCCATTAATCTTTATCAGGGATTTTTAGTTAAGGGTCCAAAGTCAGAACTTTCAACATCAATCTCATTCATACTTGATAGGACTGCTGAAAGGGAACACACCAGGAACAACCCAATTTAAGCATTGACTCACAGTGATAATAGTACCAATCCAAAGGATCATTCATCAGAGTTAAGCCACACTGAACTCCCGACTACTTGAGTATATTTCCACAACAGAAACCCTTGAATCAGAGCCCTGAGAACAGACAAGAGTGAATTCCCAGCATGGGGAAGTCCTAACTTTGATTTTAAATACTTTAAGCTCCAGAGCACAAAACCTGCCAAAACCTTTTCTCTTGCGTTCATTAACTTCACAAAGACAGGAATCCAGTTTAGCAGAGTGGCAAACTTTTTTCCTATCACCCTTCTCATACTGCACTGCTTGATTCAAAATAAATCTGTCCAAATGATTGCAATATCCCACAGTCCCGCCAACGTCAAGCCCATCTAACAACAAGGATTTACTTTTCTCCTGTAGCCCTGAGCATGCCATTTTCATTTCACAGCTCTGTCTGGATGTTTGAGAGGATATGTTGGTGGGCAGAGGTTTGGGAAAAACCCAGACAAACAGATTCATATGAATGCCAGTCATCTCAAGAGTATGAGCAGTGATACAGAAGATATTTTTTGAAGAATTTCAATAAGGAATAGCTGTAAAAGTACCTACATTTTCAACATCACATGTGGATAACTGTGTCAATATGATATCCTATTTCAGACACTGATAGACAGGTGCTTTTCAGAGAAACAGGTTTTTTTTGCAGATGTGTTTGCAGTGTATGCAAAACAATGGAAAGTAAAGGAAGACCATGTATCACAGGGAGGATAGATTATTCAGTTGTTAAGCAAAGGAAATGAACAAGTGCCCTGAGATCAACAGAATAACAATGATTTAATCTGACAACATAATAGATTCCAAATCAGTTGGGAACAGTTCATGACTATTATGGCAGATCAATAGATGCTGGGCTCGAAACACACAAGGCACTCATTTTGGCACAAGGCTCTTTTGAGTATCATTGAGTTAATCAGGTTAAACTGCACCCAGGGAACTGCTGTATCAACAGCATGAAAAATTAAGCTCATGCTGATAATGAATACTGAATACCGAATGAATAATGAATGTTGAAAAGTCCTTAAGCCAAACCCAGTTTAAAGTTATAACTGGGGTTGAAAAACATCTTGGAATGAGATATTTTACATCCTTTACTTAGGATTTTAAGTCTCAAGACATTAATGGTTTTATTAAAAAGGCATTAGGTCATAAGCCAAGGTCATTAATGTGCTCAGATCACTAGTACTTAGTACAGTGATATTTTTATATGCTAATATTGATACCAAATTATAATGTTTGCACAATGTACAGTTTTACTAATATAAGATCAAAATGTAAATTGAATGGTGTTTGATAAAAGCTTATGCAGCAACTATACACGACCATGTCTGTTTACTTTATACTGTGAAAGAAAAGACTTTGTGTATGTGTGTCGTGCACAAGGGTTGAAAGACCCAGAGTGCATTAGTGGGATCAAAAGCCAATGACAGACGAAGCCACAGGACCACTTTGATGTTGCATGTGAGTCTTTTCCAAATCTTACATGGCACAATTAAGCCATTGTAATCCTTCAAAACAAATAATATAAAACCCCCATATAAATCAATTAGCAATTAATTCTTCATTCTAATTGTATTTACCCACCCAGCGTGTACAAAGACATGTCTGTCATTCAGAGGGTAACAGCTCAAATTGTTTTTACAAACATCTGCCCTGCATAACTGTCCTCGAGCAAGACACTCAGTGCATGTATGTGAATAACCTGTTTATTAACTGGTTATTGGAGTATCCTGTCAGACTACTCCAAAAGAAATCGGGGTACTGTTAGCCCACTTACTGAGGGTCAATACACCGGTCAAAGTCATGGACCTGTGTAAAATTTCCCGTCACTCCTGTCTCCCTTTGCTGGCGATCAGGTGGAGAAGCCAAGTCCGCAATGTTCTGTTGGCATTAATAGTGCTAAACCTGTTAAAAGTGAAAATGGACTCATTTTAAGCCACAGTCAAATTATTTTAAGTTTAACAGTTACAGGACGTGAGAATGTCAGGTTAACAGATACAAAAAGTTTGTTAGTTTTGCATGTGCAGATAAAAATGCAGTAATCAGTAACCAAGATACTAGTATTTATCATGTACACAGGGAATATGAATATCCTGATTTCTCTATGCTCATGTAAACACATCCTGAGTTTAACCATAACCAGGATAAGCCTCGTGAACAGGTTATTCGCATATATGTAAACACACTGTTTGAATCGCTAAAGGCTTACTGTTGTTTAGGAGGGTCTGCACACAAGCAACATCTTAGCCTACAATATCACGTCCGACATGTCTGGCATCACCACATTTTTCAGGCTTTTTCCACGTTTAAACGTTAGCATCAGGCATAGCCAATCTGTCAGTCTCAGTCTAAGGAAATGTATTTTGCCTCACAGATACAGTATGTCAGGTTAGAAACCACAATGGGAGGAAGAGGATTTAGCATGACAAATTAAATAAACAGACACCCCTTTCTGACATATTCTCCTGAAGAGACGAAGGGAGTAATGCAGGGAGATAAAAAAGTGATTAAAATGTAAAGTAAAAAAGCAATTTGAGAAGATGACTATTTGTCCAAGTGGCAAATTACACCTGCGGCAACAGTGTGTGTTATAGCAGCCTGTGTTACACAGTCTTTAGCATGTCTAACAATGATGTTTTAGCAAGCTAAAGCTTTGCTAGTAATTTTTTTTGTTAAAAATTAAATAACTTACTATATGAAATGTGATAGAGGTCACTCACTATAACAAACATAAAGAATTATCACCAATTTGTACAAAGCTCAAAGCTAGTACGTTAGCATCTCTAGCTCATTAGCAGCAACAGGAAGCTAAGTTAGCTTTGTTAACAGCAAAATGTTAGCAGTTAGCTAGCTAACTGGTGAAGAAAGCCAATACCTGGCAAGCAAAGAGCCAGATATTTGTCAGAAAAAATAGATGTTAAAAATGAAACAACTTAAATGTGATACAGGTCACTCACAGTAGCAAACATAAAGAATTATTACCCATTTGTACAAAGCTCAAAGCTAGTGCTTTAGCATCTTTTGCGCAAGAGCAGTAACAGGCAGCAAAGTTAGTTTTGCTTGCAGCAAAAATGTTAGCAGTTAGCTAGCTAGCTGGAGAAGAAAGCCAATACCTAGCAAGCAAAGAACCAGATATTTGTCAGAAAAATATCTTTTAATTTATAGCTTACTATGAAATGTGATAGAGGTCAGTCACGGTAACGAACACAAAGAATTATCACCCATTTGTACAAAGCTCAAAGCTACTACATTAGCATCTTTAGCTCATTAGCAGCAGTTAGCTTTGCTTACAGCAAAAATGTTAGCCGTTAGCTAGCCAGCCAGTGAAGAAAGCCAATACCTAGCAAGCAAAGAGACAGATATTTTTCACAAAAAATATCTATTAATTGAAAACTTACTATATGAAATGTGATAGAGGTCAGTCACAGTAACACACACAAAGAATTATCACCCATTTGTACAAAGTTCAAAGCTAGTACGTTAGCATCTTTAACTCATTAGCAGCAGTTGGCTTTGCTTACAACAAAAATGTTAGCAGTTAGCTAGCTAGAGTGAAGAAAGCCATTACCTAGCAAGTAAAGACAGATATTTTTCACAAAAAATATCTATTGATTAAAAACTTACTATATGAAATGTGGAAGAGCTCAGTCACAGTAACACACACAAAGACTTATCACCCATTTGTACAAAGCTCAAAGCTAGTACGTTAGCATCTCTAGCTCATTAGCAGCAACAGGCAGCTAAGTTAGCAAAAGTGTTAGCAGTTAGCAAGCTAGCTGGTAAAGAAAGCCAATACCTAGCAAGCAAAGACAGATATTTTTTCACAAAAATATTAAAATAAACAGCTAAAAGAAGAGTGAATTATGGACTTACATTAGTCAGCTGGACAGAAACACAACTCCAAATGAATGCTAATGTTGCTCCATATCTTCTGAATGTGAAATACTAGACTTTGCTAACACGCTAGCCATAGCAACTTGAAGGGGTAGCCTAGTAACTTACCTCGAGGCTGTTTGTCTGTCATTTAAAAGCTGTTCTGTGTCCTTGTGACTAAAAAGAAAAACAACAAGCCATTTCGAGGACACCGTCGACTTGACACAGAAGGAAAGTATAAATGATAAAATTAAGGATAGCTGAATTCCATTTAGCTGTCTTGANCACGCTAGCCATAGCAACTTGAAGGGGTAGCCTAGTAACCTACCTCGAGGCTGTTCGTCTGTCATTTAAAAGCTGTTCTGTGTCCTTGTGACTAAAAAGAAAAACAACAGGCCATTTCGAGGACACCGTCGACTTGACACAGAAGGAAAAGCAAAAGTATAAATGATAAAATTAAGGATAGCTGAATTCCATTTAGCTGTCTTGATTTCTCACTGTCACTCTCACAGGAACACTTGAATATAACAGAGTCATCGTTAGTGTTATTAGTAACACCTGTGCTTCTCCTGCTAAGTCACATTGCCTGCTTAGAAAAACAAACAGGAACAAACAGGAAACCTATAATTAATGACCTACTGCATTACATTTAGGTGTACTCCTATGGGCCTTATGCGAGTGCTGTCTCACCCTGTCATGACTTATTGAGACACATAAAGGGAACAGACCCCTCATTAAAGTTATTGGCACTGTTGCCAACTCCTCAGTAAGAAAAGTAGCTATTGGCTGTCCTAAAAGTCGCTAGAAGTCGCTAAATGACGTCATCGCCTAATTTGCATAATTGTCCATATGCATGTTATTGTAATGGCTGCTGTAGGAGAGAGGAATAACGTCGTGGGAGAGACAAAAACTGAGTAAAAAAACACCCTGAATATGTTTAGAACTACAAATGAACCTTCTTTCAGTGATTTATATTAGACAAAGAAAATTTTACATTTACATCCCGCCCTGACTGTAAACCAGGTCGGAATCAGAGCGATAGATCAGCCAGCGGCGGTTCTGCGCATGCACGATTCACTTGCAGTCTGGACGTGGAGGGGTTAACGTCTCCTGCTCTGACTGCTGCTGGGAGGGAGGACTGGGCCGTCTGTGAGTGATTTGGGGCGAGAGAGGAGCCCACGGTAGCATCCGCTGCTCGTTGAGAAGAATAAGAATGATACATGCTCTCACAACAGAGTCTCCAGAAGTCTTCAGTAACATCAGAAAAAGTCGCTAGATTTGTCGCTAGTCGCTAAGTTGGTAACACTGGTTAGTGGTTCCACCTGTGCTTTCCTTGCTATGAAAAGTAAAAATGTCTGTCATAAAATGCCAGATATTTATCCACAGTATATTACAACAGGGTTGTTTTCACGTATTTTCAAGGTGTCACAGTTCTTCGGACAGAAAAAGCCACTACATTAAGCATTAAAGGTTCAATACTAGCAGCCACAAAGAAGTATTTATGTCCCTATCCTTGTGCGACAAACCAAATATCCTTGCATTGTAACAGGTAAAGGTTTTTCCGAACATCTCTGCCTCCATGCACAAGGTGAATATAACCTCACATAAGGAATGCATGCAGTCATTATGAGGTCTTGTTCTTAATTCTTCGACAAACACCCCATGCTTGCGCTTCAGTGACTGAGCGCTCTGTAGCTGCAATCGTGGCCACAGAAATAAGCTGTTGACAAAACAGTGGATCACACCCAAGAGGGCCTGGCGTGGCCTGCATGTCGAAACACCGCAAACCGCATAGTTGGCCTTTGCTACAACTTGCTCACAGTTGGATCCAGCTGGAGGCAGGAATTGTCATCTCGCTGAGAAGTGGGATGAGAAAAACAAGAGGAACAACTCAAGGCACTTTAGAAGGCTACTGTAGTAGGCTACCCAAAACAAAAGGAAATGCACTCTGAATTGATCTCATCAGAATCACCACATTGAACAAACCCATGTATTTTCCTTGCAAATGCACTTTACCCAACTGTCAGTATGGAACAATGCAGATTTCATGGAATTTATGGTGAAGCAAATGTATACGGCTCTCCACAGTTGGGTTGTTAATGGAGAACACTCCACTTCCTTGACTCTGTGGTCATCCAGCCAGTCAAGCATGTCACATCAACCATCAACCGTTGTCCTACAGCTCTGAAACAAGAGTAGATTGGAGTTTTTCAAACAGGCGAGCTGCTCTGAGGGCAGAAATAACCTCAGTGGTTGAGTTAGATGTTAATATGCAGAGTCATTGCTTTGCTTTTTTTCCGGCTTGGAAGCTTTAAAGCCGACTGTAAAAGTAGCAGAGCAAGACGCTATGATCATAAATCTCTCCTTTTTTTCTGCAAACTGAAATTCCGCTGACGATCAAAAGTTATCAATTACCCAAAATGGCCTTCGATATATTCACATTTTTCATACCGTTAGTTTGCCAGTCTACAAAGCTGTGTTACTGTGCCTGCTCCCATTGAAGTTTAAGTGAACCAATTCCATTATTTCTGCCGTCGGAGCAGCTCTGCCTCCGAGAAATGATTGTGTAACTATAACTGGAATCTATAAAAGCTGGGGGAAAGCTTCTCCTCTCCACCGAGCCAGATTTGGGAGCTTCCCTTAAATAAAAAGCGAAGCAACAGCAGCCCATACCATTACTGAATGGAAAAGTAATGCGTGTGTGTATTTTAGGAGCAGAATAAGGGGCCCCCCGTATTAAGACGTGCAAAGTGTAGACAGAAGAAGCTGTCAAAACAGCCTTTGAGAACATGTCAGGCAGGTTGAAAGTGCTTTTCCATCTTAGCAGTAATAGCAAAGATAATGTCGGCCCTTTCTGCATGAAATACATTTAATTCAACAGCTTGTCACCTTGCTCAAATTTTCCAAACCTTTTTTAAAGGTTTTATGTAGTCCCTCTCTTTTAACCCTTCTGATGGCAACTGAATCAAATGTTCATCTTTTCATTTTTGAAGGCACCGCCGCTGCACACACACATACAAATATGGAGAGGGTGGATTGACAGCACAGGGAGAAGTAGATTTATATTTTCTCAGCTCTCCACCAACAGGCATCACTCCTGCAGCAACTTGCCTGGCAAAAGATGGAAAAGCCCAAATGATCCTCTTGAAAGCAGCAGAGGGAAATAATATGAAACGGCTTAAACGAAACAATGACCCCTCTAATGAGCAGCTTCTCTAAAACCATAAACTGCAGGAGGGTTTTGTATAACGAAAGATTACCACTTATTCTGCCATGTTCTACTGTGTCTCAGTTGGCTGCGGTGAAACCAATCCCTCTAACTCCCAAACGTGGCCTATCGGCTGCCAGCCAGGTCGCCAGAATTACATGAAAGGAGCTTAATGCTAACCTTTCTCGAGGCAAACCCATTATCTTCTGGTGACTAATCTGTGATAACAAACGGGAGCGTTACACATGAACAGCAGTGGAGTGAGAGGGTGAGCAGGAGTGATAAGGAAGAGAGATAGGAAGCACAAAATAAGGGCTGTGACTGAGACACTGATGCAACATTTCACTGGAGCAACAACAGGTATTCACCACCTATAATAAACATCCAGGAATTTCGGAGGTCGAAGTCTCCTGAAGCTACAAAGAGAAGCCTTACAGGACGATCGCACATCCAAGTTATGCATGATCAAGTGCAGTGCATTGCTGCTATTGTCTTGCGTCTAACGGTTCAGGCTAATGATTAGCCTGATTTCCTGAACCAGTAAGTTAAGATAACACAACAGGGTCCCCAACATCACAAGGCTGCGGCTGGGATAGGAAAACACAAGCTAGCAGCTATCAAGAGCTCATGTTTGGTATGTCAGCGTGGTCAAGCTGAGCTGTGTCTGAATGGAGCTACGTTATCTCTGAAAGAAAAAAAATATTTGAGGAACACACATAAAAAGCACGTCCATGGATGCGCACACACACACACACACACACACACACACACACATTCCTCATGTGCTTCTTGCTGCTCTGTGTCAAGTCCTGCTAAATCTGTAAATGATTTGACAGCAAAAGGAATTCCTGTTATTCAGCTCCAAGGGCAGTGGATAAACACTGCAAACCAGAAAAGAAAAAAAAATCAACTACTAAAACCACATCAGCGGTGACAACAGAATCTGACCCTGGATGCCCCCACACAGAATACATGAAGCCGGTCACGCAATGGCTTGGCATCACTGTGGCATACTCAGACACTGGCAGTTGCCATGATGGCATGTGGCCTGCTTGCATTGCTGTGTTTAGCGGCTACAGCCAGAAAATATTCAAGCTTCGTCTCTAACTCTCAGGCTCAGCATCCAGAGCAGCTGGTGCTATGCTACAGTCTCAGGTCTTTGCATGCTTGAATGTGTCCTCCTTACCGTGTGCATACCATATGTCCGCACCTGTGTGTACACCTGAGATGCATGCAAGCCAGCAGGGAAGCCCTAAAGTCAGCTTAGCTTGACCCTGAAGAGAGACGCTGTGTGGGAATGATAAGAGACTCAGTGTGGTGTCATTGTCCTTGGTGCCGACCACATGAGTACGGAAGCTTGCCAGACAGTCGTTTAGTCAGTTAGCTGACTAGTGTCTGCTCGACACTGACCCACTTGCAAAGCCGCACGAATGTGGACCAAAGTCTGCAGCATCTAGAGTGCTGCACTTTGTAGGAAATGTAGACCTTTTTGTACATCATCCCCCCAAAATTGGGCAGATTATAAAACATTCTTTAAAACCAATCATATTTAATGTTTGGTTAACAGTCTAAGACTATCAGACGTCTCCAACCCACAGATTTCAAACACTTGTTATCTTCTCTGTCGATCCTGTCGTGCTTGCACTGCAGCCAGTATCACTTCTTGCTTTATGTGGGGTCAAGTGGCTGACACTGACAGTCAAGAACACCCCAATATTTGGCCATAAAAATGCCTTGGTTGCGTTTTCTGTACTGCACTGTTTCAAAAAACTATAAGTCAGAACTTTGACCTCATAATCACTGTTTCATGTCATTCCCATAAATGCTTGAGTTGAGCACCAAAATAAACACGTCACCGTCTAGCTACTTATAGATCGTCCTGTATATGTTTCTACGCTGCTGAACCGAAGTATTTTCATTTTGAAGTAGAACTTTAAGATCTCTCTTTTTAGACTAGTATTTAACGACTAGTCTGCTCCACCATTTACTGTCACCACTATACTACTAACATGCTGTTACCAGCCTCCATGGGAAATTACAGGCTATTTTGTACTGTGTAATCTGTTTTCTGCAAACATTACTGCATGTTCTATTATTGCTGCAGATTCCTGACATTGCACAAAGCAGCTCAAGTGCTTTCCCAAATGTACAGTACATGCTAGTTTTAAAGGGGACCTATAATGCTCTTTTTTTAAGGTTCATACATGCATTTGAGGTTTCTACTAGAACATGTTTACACACTATAATGGTCAAAAAACACTGTATTTTTCTCATACTGTTCGCACTGGAACACCTGTAGTCACCCTCTGTCTGAAACACTCTGTTTTAGCGACTGTCTCTTTAAGCCCCCCTCCTAAGCCAAGTCTGCTCTGACTGGTCAGCATCTCTGCCCCATCACTGCAGCCAGGAAATGACTGTAACAGAGAATAGTGACACTTTTTACAGTGAAAAATCACCGAAAAAAGCTTCTAAACTAAAATCTTCACAACCGGTCATGTTCCAGCAGGAATATGATCCAAAATCAGTAACCAAGATTACATGTTTCCCTGATGTTAGCCTATAGCTACATATACATTATCAGTGTACTTATAGCCAGCAATGACTGTAACAGAGAATAGTGGCACTAAAAGCTTCTGAATACAACCGGACATGTTCCAGCACAAATATGATTGGCAATCACGCAGAAATTTACAACAACGGCAACTAAGTTTACATGTTTCCCTGATGTTAGCATGAAGCTTCGCTTAGCAGAGTAGGCTATGTTGTAGGGGTAACGATCCATCAGTCTGGATCGATATATCGATTAAATAGTCAACGATCCAATATCATCAATGCAAAGTGCAAACATTCCATATCTTCTGTGTCACTGTCAAACAGCAGCAGGCAGATGGCAAACAACTGAGAGAAAGACGATAACGATAGCGTTTATTTACTCTGGAATAAATCAGCAGCATGGAAATAATTTGTTTTTTGGAGAAAATATAGGTCGACAACAGACAGAGCATGTGTTGTATGTTGACAATGCCGTTACGAGATAAAACGTGAAGTAACGTACCTGCCTGGACGAGCAACTCACTCGCTAACTTCTCACTATGGTAACATTAGCTGCTCTGTTTCACTGTTCAATGTCGGGCTGAAAAAACATGCATGCAGGCTGAAATTTAAACGTGCTGTTCTGTCGGGATATGCAAATATTTAAACCAACAGTGAGTGTAAAAAAAAAAAATTAACATTACAGGTAATTTGTTAAAGGAGCTATATGTAAGAAATCTAAAGCAAATAGTCATAAAATCCTCCTAATATGTCACAGAGACTAAGGAATAATGTTCATATAACATACNAGCAGCAGAGAAGCCGGACTTGCTCGAACGGTCCGCTGGAAAACCGCAGATCAAGGACGCGGCGACATGGCCCTGCCACGGCAGCCGCCTGTGGGCAAACAAATCAGTCTCCAGCGTGCCGCTGTCCAGCAACCTCAAATCTGTATGGGAGGGGGGCGGACACAACTCGCGGCAGTATTTTGAATTTGAGTGCAGTAACCGTTTTGGCCACATTCTTACATACAGCGCCTTTAAGTTATGAGTAGAGGAAAAAAGTCTGCTAGCCGCTAGGCTAATTTATGCAGTGTGAACATATCTAAGCTAATATTGAGTGACTAGTAAAAACATTAGTTTTGTCTATGAACTTTGACAGTTATTACTGAGCTGAATGTTATACTTTTGTTAAATGATCTTGTTATTAATCCATGTTTTATGGCTGTTGGGAGAAGTTTTCCTTTGGGGCTTTAAGCTTGACAGACCTGAAGTTTTAGGAAATGGATGATGGTTTGGGTTAAAATGAAAAGATTTCTTCTAGAAAGGTCTCTCTGACAGAAAGCCCTGAAGGTTAACTTATCCCATGTGCTGTTTTATGTGTGTTAGTGGAGTCAGTTTAAAGTAAACTTTACTGCACGTAAGCAGTTACTATTATTTACATTATTTATGTGTTGTTTTTATCTTTTATGGCCAAAAGCGTGAAAGAAAAGGGTGGCAGCTTCTTCTGTAATGGGTAATGGGCAGATAATATCGTCTTGTATCGATCGCAGGCCCCTGAATCGCACTGAATCGAAATCGTATCATGGCAGACTTTGTAATATCGGCAAATATTATATTGTTTTCCAAAGAATCGATATTGTATCGTGATGAAACTGGTGATTTACACCCCTGCTATGTTATAGAAACTTTCGCAGTAGTGTGTCTGGAGCAGAATCTGCCACACTGTGATGTCATACTGTAGCCAGAGTAGAAAAACATAATTAATTGAAACTTCGGTCACGTTTAATAGGAACATCTTATATACCAAGTAAGACACAAAATACGGAAAAGCATATTCAGTCCCCTTTAAAAGTAAGACACTCCTGAAGATGGAGTAACCCACCGTCTTATATCTGAGTAGACACATGGTGACGGGGTGCATTGCAGGCCAGGGGTACTGAACATCTCTTCTGGCTGCTTGAGCAAACTTGTAAGCTCGTGATTTTGGAGCAGCGGGTGTGTGATGTTTCAGTCAAAGACTGGTAGGCAACAATTCCCCTGGAAGGAGTTTGCACAAAACAAGGACACTGCTCAGTCTGCTGGAAGAAGGAGAAGAAAGGAGGAAAGAAAAGAGAGATGAGAACACAAGAAGAGCGGAAAAGCGAAGCACAGGAAAGTGAAGGAGAGCCAGAGGAGAATACAACAAGAGGAAGAGAGGTTACTGAGTCCACATTTCTCCTCCTCTTTCCCTACTTCCTTCCCTGCTGTGGTGGAGATGAACTCTAAAAAATCACTGCTGCTTGACCACAGATGAACCAAGCGACTCTTACTCCGTTACCATCAATCCCATTGCATCCCATCATCCTACAGGGCCTATACAGCTCAGCCTTGTACTGTCCACTCACATGATAATCCCCTAATTACCTTCCACCACTGTAATATTCCTGCTCACATACAGCAGCTCCTCTCCATTACATAAGCAGTGAGCCGCTGAGTGTCGTGAGCTAATGAGCACTGACAACCCTTCCAGCACCACTTCCCACTTTCTCTTTGCGGTGTGTTTCAGCGCAGCTCCACGAGCTGTTAGGCCCTTACCTGAGAATAGATGAGGATTAAAAATCATAGTTGAACTTTTAGTAAAGGCCGATGATTCCCAGAGCAGACGAGTGGTGCTCCAAAGCAGTGCATGTGGAGGCAGATTCAACTGTTTTTCTCTACAAGACAGCATCCATCTTTGAAAAAGAGTAAACAGAAAAACATATCTCCAACATATGTCTCAGAGGATGTCCTGTCTTTCACTTTTCCTTTCAAATCAACATCAGTTTGGTGCTTCACACATCGTGTCTCAAACAGATGCTAACTTGTTTAGCTTTGCCCTGCAGCAGAAAAGTGTCCTGAGTTCTCAGAAACTGCTACAGGGGAGCAGCTTTTCCCTTACTGTATTTGTTTCAGATCAGCTCGAGCTAAAAGTTACTCAACGGCTCATTAACTTTGAACTGACAAGCAGCCGGAGAGGCTTGAAAGCCTTAGGACAGGGGTCAGCAATAAGCAGCCTGCTAGGTGTGAAGTCAATGTGTTAATGTTGTCGTTCAAAGAGGCCGTACAGGAAATTTACTGCGATGTTTTCGGTCCATACTCCTCAGCCAGTATATCTGTTCTGTCGCTGTATATGATGCTGCCATCGGCTTCTTTTAAGTGCAATGAATCTGTTACTTTTTTCACAATATTTTCACTGGCCCCATACTGCTTACTACTGTTTACGACCCCTGTTTTCCGCCACGTTCATCACCTCAAATGTGAAACAGAAGTGAAGAAAACAGAAAGGCAGACTCGTCTACTGCAGAGCCGTACACATGGCTCTTGTCTTCATGGTAAATTCACTTGCACTTGTATAGTGCCCTTCTAGTCTTCCAATCACTTAAAGCACTTTTACATTACAGAGTCACATTCACCCATTCACACACAAACAACTGGTGGCTGATGCTACCATTCAAGGTCCCACCTGCTACTCAGTTTACTCACACACACTCAATTTGGGGTTCAATATCTTGCTTGAGGATGCTTCAACATGTGGACCGGAGGATCCGGGTATCGGACCGCCAAGCTTCCAATTAGTGGAAGACCCACTCTAGCTCCAGAGCCACAGCCACCTTGACACTGGGAATTGAGTTTTAGGAGGTTCTCCCACTTTAAAAATAAAAAAATAAAAAAATAAAAAATAACCTGCATAAATACCCTAAGTTTGGTGTAGCCTATTATTGTTTTGCAGCTCCAAGTGGATGTTTTGCACTTTAGACTATGGCTTCCAAAATATAGGGAAAATATGAGATAACATTGTTTAATAGCCCAGTAAAAATATTACATGCAATAAATGAACAGATATTAAAGTAGGACCTAGTTTAAAAAATACAAAAAAAACTTGTTAATTTTTTTTTTTTTAAAAAGTGATTATTTCCAACATTCTTTTGGTGTGTCCGTTTTGTACTCGGAGGTTGGAAGTCGGAAGTGGGAATGATGTCACCTCCAAGTTGACAACAGTTTCTGCATTCTAGTTGACGACGGTGGACAAGTCGGAAAAAAACATGGATGCCCGCAAGAAAGCCTTTGTTGCCCTTGCACTTTCGAAGTATAGACAGCTTCCAACCCATCATGCACTCCAACTGATGAACGCCGCAGATGAGGATAAAAGATGGAGAAGGTAGCAATAAACAAATAAGATAAAATTGCTATAAACAGTACTTTAGCAGAGTGTTTACTCACTATATATGTGACCGGCAGCCATCTTGAATTCATAAGTCGGGGTTGATGCGGTTGCTCTGAGTTTCCGAGTTGAAAATCTGATCTTAGGGTGCGTTCGAGTTTAAACTTCCGACTGGGAACTGGGAATTTCTGACCACCATTTTATTTATCAAATTAAACATTCAACTGAACACGAAAGCCACAAAAAAAATGGCAGTTAGACGTTAAAGTGCACTTTTCTGATCACAATTTATCAAGCATGTTGATATCCCTGTGACGATTAAAAAAATAAAAGATAAATTGTGCAGCCCTGTTTATGACACTAATTAACACACATGGTCTTAAAATGAAAACAAAACTATAATAAACAGCTGTTCAGCAGTGACCGTCAGACTCCAACCCAGAAATAAGACCATGTGTGGACTAGCCTGGTGGAAGTTCAAGTCGACTTTAAAGTGATCTTGAAAAAGAGACCCCTTTTAAAGACTATTGTTTTAAAGGGGGCAGCTTGACATTTTGTGGAATGCTGTCTTTTCCAGGGTTAGATAAAAAGGTTGACCCCACTTCCATGTAGGTACGCTAAATATGAAGCTACAGCCAGTAGCCATTTAGACTGGAAACGGGGAAACAGCTAGCCTGGCTCCAAGCCCCTCTCTAAAGCTCACTAATTAAGCCCTTTTATTATGTTTGTTTATCCATACAAAAAGTTAAAGAGTACAAACAGCCATTTGTGCGAGCACTTCCCCTGCTTCCAGTCTATATGCTAAATCAAAGGATTCCAAATTTCAAATATCTTTTACTGATCTCCTTTGAGGCCAGGTTGCTGCTACGTTTTTACCGGTTCTGGATTTTGATGATTTGTTGTACATGAATGCATCTGCACATTGCTTGCACATGTTAGATACTGCATATCATAGTGCACTGAGATTTGTTACGAATTATAAAGCCCTTACTCATCACCGAACGCTTGATTCCAGGGGACTCACCTAGTTAAATATGAGTTAAATAAAAACATAAAAATATTCCCACAGAGGACACAGTCATTGTTAAGTCAACTACTAGCCTTTCAACATTTTGTGATTGGTGTCACATGCATCTTTATGTGCTATAAAGACAAATACATCACAGACTTCAGACGTGCTGGAACCACAGGACACATGCACATCATGTGCTGCTGTTATACTCTGCAATGAAAGAAGGGCCGATATGAAGATAGGGACTTTTCGCTTAATCATGTTGTCCCCTCAGGATATTCTGCATGTGTGTATTTCAACAACTCAACTCTGCTGTGACATGCCTGCGAGCCTGACTTAGTGGAGTTTGGGGAGGAAAAAGGCCAATTATGTGCTTTAAGACCTACATTTAGGTTGGGTAACTGTGGGAAAGTAGGAGACAAATAAGATCTAGAGATGCAGCTCTTCAAAGCGTTGCAACCGCAAATTATGGAACTAGTGACGAGCATTCTGTAGTTGTATGTCTCTGACTGATGGTGTACCAGATGTGACGGAGGATGAGTAAAGATATGAACTTCCACTCACATCCACGTGGTGTTTTGGACGCCAACAGGAAAACCCACTAACTAACGTCTTCGCATTGCTCTTGCCTACATGACTACAGATGTGGTAAACACTCACTTGTTACTCGACTGGCCGAGTGCTAAAAACAACAGCCCTGGGAGCAGAGAGGCAGGATGAGAGGCTTGAGAATCCATTTAGCATTAATCCTTCATGACTGTGCATACTGTAGACCAGATTGACTCTGAAGTTAATGGTGCTCGAGTGGCTGATTGATGCGTACTTCCTGGTCCCACTCAGACTGTGACAAAGACCTCGAGAGTCCCCAAAGGAGATCAGGTACGCCGGCACAGCTTGTGCCATTGTCTGACTGGGCTCAGCTAATTCAGCACAGCTAATTCTGAGAGGAGAATAAGTCTAATTTCACAGATCACTGATATTACAGGCAACTAAGAGGCTCCGAGATTAAAAGCATCGCTGAGTTAACACAGCAATGCATGTGACAGATATCTTTGCAACCCAAGATGGTTCATGCATAATGAAGAGGTAGATAAAGTCATTAGAGTCAGGCAGAATGGAGGTGGAGGCGATATCAGCTTTAAGTATAGAGGAGGAAGGTAGAAAGGAGGCGGACGTGAAGTTGCTGCTTAAGAGTTTTCAGCTCAAGCAGGAAGTGCAGGGAGCTCCTCACATATCCTATCAGTTTGTCTCTGGATAAAGCTGAAGCAGAATTTTACATGAAGCAGGCAACACATTGTTTAACTAGCCCCTGAAACTCCATCACCTCTTAGTCTTGTCATCTAGTGGGCCAGATTGGACGCTTCAGCCGGCCGGTTCTGGCCTGCGGGCCATATGTTTGACACCCCTGTACTAAGCTGTTTACGTGGCCAATGAAAATAAATATTTCACTAATATTCCTGTTTACATGCAGCGTGCATTCTGATCAACATCAGTTTTCCACCTGTGGCAGACTTGTTCAATTGTGCAAACACAGCCTCCCTCTTTCATTCCTTCAAGCACCTTGAAAGGGTCAGCGTTGCACTGTTTGCACTAAAAACCTGTTGTTATCCAAGTCTTTTGTAATGTTTATGAGCCTTTTCACACCTGTAAGTCCAAACCAAGGTTAGCATGTTTGTTACATTGCATACATTTGATCCGGGGAGCTGTACATGACATACCTGTGTACTGTCGTCATCACCTATGCGAGCTGCGCCTCCCCATGCCTAACACTGATTGGTTTGTAGACAGGCTCTCCCAACCTCTCATATCCCCTCTCTGTCATCCCCTTGGAAACTAATTTTTTAAAAGTATTTGAGTTTTTTCAACTCTTTATGGAGTCGTCTCCTCCTCTCCCCATGTGCTGCTGTGGCTCATTTTGCTATGTTGCATTGTTCATGGACAAACTGGAAGCTACATTGCTCGGTTACTACCACCTGACAACTTCACAGCGAATTTCACCTCTGCTCTGATCGCCAACATCCATCATCAGTCTCTCTGTCATAAAACCAGAAGGCGATAGCCTGCAAAAACTTCCTCTAGTTGATCGAAAAGATCCAAAAATATGTTTCCATACCAGAAACCAAACCATGGTGCAGTTTGATCCACACCAAGATCACCTCTTTTCATCGGACCAAGGCGTGGCTGTTTGGTCTGGATCGGGGTCCGACGAGATTTCACACCTGTAATTTAAAAACGTAAAAGTCCAAAAGTCTGGCCCAAATGAGGTAGGTATGAAAGGGCCCTAAAAGTCGGTGTGTTTCTCCTTCTGACCAGAACTGTGGAGTTTTCTTTTGGGCATGCATCTCTACCCCAGCCTCGCAAACTGTTAGCTTAATGGTTTCTTGGGAACACAAACCAGACTAGAACTGAAGGGAAACAGCGTACCTTTTTTCTCCTTTGTCCTGACCTTATAAATCAAACTACAGGCATAAAAATCAACCTAAGAGAGCACGCTGGGCTGCACTCAACAAGGCCTTTGGATCTTCTGTGCGTGCTAACGATCGATTGATATTTATTTCAATCATGTAAAACAGACAATAAAAAGACAATAACAAAATAACAATAACTGAAATGGACGATAACCTATACGACAAACTCAATTAATAGAGACTTAAAAACAATAAATCTTACACATAGAGAAGGAGTAGGAGGAAGTACACACTAAACACTCAACCTATTCTCATGCTGCCCACATCTCACACAAATATGATCCAGCAGTACCTTCACTTCTGTGTGCCACTCTTTGTAACGCCTCAGTTGCAGAGTGTACCTTTGCAATCTGAGGCTTCTGAGCTGTGGCAGATGCCTCTTTCACTTTCCTTTGTTTCCCGTCTTCATGCTAAAGCTGGAACACCTGAGCTGACTGCTGTCTCGCATGAATTACGTGTGATTTAAGAACTTCTTTATGGCAAAGGTGAAACATTCTGTTGTCTGCATGAATACATACTGCATGCCACGGCATCTGCCTGTGCATAAAAGACTACTTTTGCACATTTACATGAAGGGTTAAAGTGATTCAGTGTTGCTGTCAGCTGCAGGAATATTATACAACTCGAGTGTGATTACATCTTCCCGCAGTCCAAAGGTCCTGGCTGGCCTGCGATATGTTGACCCAGAGCCAAGTGTTCTCCAGAGGGGAAGCCTTCACGTCTACATTTACAGTGCCACTGCACGGATCAATGGGCCAGTCGCCTCCGTTCTGCTGAACCATGGAAAACCATCAAGCACTGGTAAACAGAGGAGTGAATGTGTGCGGGTGCATGCATGTGTGTGATTAGTAAGGCGGAAGTGCTCTTCAGGAATGAGTGTTAGTGTTGACCTACTCCGTCACTGTTTGCCTTCAGTGGTAAAATCTACTACAGAGGTGCAACACTGGAGATTCATCTTCTCCAGGAAGTTAAAAGGTATTTCATCTGTCACTATGGAGCTGAGCGTACAGGTGTGAAGTGTCTCTGAGAGTGTACTGAAGGAAAAACATTTATTGAGCTCAATCAAACCCACATCTGCCATCACAACACTCTCACTCTGGATCTTTCTGAAACCTGTGACACAAAGTCTTTCTCTCTCCGTCTGTCTTCCCTCAGCTAAAACACATGAAAAGAAATAACTTGGCCAAACCGGCGTGGTTTCACCTTCGTATTCCAAGGCCTTGAGAAGAAGCTGCAGCATTAACGTGACTCCACTGGTAATTACCGCCCACTGGCAGAGAGGAGAGAGTGCTGTCACTAACCATGGAAACAGTACCAAACTTTAATTCATTCATTAGTCATTTAATGGCTTTTAAAAGCGCAGCCACTAGAAACCCACAAAGGGGGAAGGCAATCAGTGTCCTAGTCAGGCCTCATTCAAATTTGGCACGGGGGTTTCACACAGTCATGCGTTCCGTCATTTGATAGATGAAACTTGGATGAACTTAAAAACTTTTGTCGTCAGCGTGTAATTGCAAAGAGCAATGAGTGCAAGGCAGGGTTTCTCCACTCAGTCCATTGGCCTATTACTGCTTTTTGATAAAACTGATCAACTTGGTCATGATGCAGAAACATGAGTGCACACACAGAGATTAAAAATGTCCAACAATGAATCTACACAACCGTATATGTAACTCAGGAATAACTACAGCCCTACTGGGACTTATAATGTGTATGTGGTAGCCAGTTTACTCTTTTTTTTCTGCTTAAAACGCAGTATTGACACGCTTAAACACAAGTTATTATGTTCCTATTTCAACACTGGTGGGGACACAAGTGTAATGAGGGGTTTGGGGGTCCTCTGCCAGAGATTTTTGCGCATAAAACATTTAATTTTCTGCATTTTGGATTATTTTAATGCACCATTTTTGCCTTTTCTGCATCAATTTATGATGTAAATGTCTTAAATTATGCCAAAATTAAAGTCCTCTGCTACCTTAATGGTTTTACTGGATGGCCAAATGCAGGAATAACTACTCACCCTACTGAGACTTATAATGTGTATGTAGTAGCCAGATTACTATGATTTTACTGCTTAAAAATGCAGTATTGACACACTTAAACATGGGTAATTTTGTTCCTATTTCCAAGGGTGTAGGTTGTGTTTCAACACAGTTTAAATAAGAGATTTTTGAGCATAAAACGCTTTTTTATGCACCATTTTTGCCTTTTCTGCATCAATTTGTGGAGTGAATGACTTAAATTTTAACTTTAATGTCTTCTGAAACTTCCATGGTTTTACTTGGGGGCAAATGCAGGAGTAACTAGCCCTACTGGGACTTATAATGTGTATGTAGTAGCCAGTATTCACACACTTAAACACAGGTTATTCTGTTCCTATTTCCAAGGGTGTAGGTTATGTTTCAACATCAGTTGGACACAAATTAAATTAGGTCTTTGGGAGTCATCTGCCAAAGATTTTTGAGCATAAAACACTTAATTTTCTGCATTTTGGTAAAGTTTCATGCACCTTTTTTTTTGCATCAATTTATGGTTTAATTGTTGTAAACTATGTCAAATTTTAAGTCCTCTGCTTCTGCTATGGTTTCATTGGACTGGGTGCAAATGCACAAGTTGTAAATATACACTTATGCTTATTTTATCCTCACTGCTCACACACTCACTGGATGAACTCAGCGCACTCTTGCACACTGTCCTGCCAGTACAACCACTTTTGAATTTTGAGTCTTTCCTTTCCTTCTCATGGACACGCTCACAGACACACAGGGGAGCAGTCACAGATCCCATCTGCTTCATAACTCTTTAGATTCCTTGTGTAGAAAACAGTGACCTACCCTAGTGAAAGTAATCACTCCTGAGCATCACCTTTGAGATAACAATAAAAAGTTTCCCACTCCCCCACCAGGGGCCCCTTAGGGTCCCCACTGGCTCCGATTTTAGGGGCAGCCACTGGCTCTCCTCTGCCCACTCTCTCCCTCTTCCTCAGCCCGTGAAAAAGCGCCATGTTGAGGCTCCCAGTGTGGATGCAGCGTGCTGCTGCTCCGCTGGGGGAAACGCTACAAAGGCACACGGGAGCAGGGCTGTGTGCGGCTCTTACCTTTGCGATCGCCTTCTTATACCTCATGGCCGCTTGTTCGATAAGACTGAGCACTTTTATATCCCCATCTCCACACGGAACGACCACCCGGGTCCTCCCGAAACACACCGTCACTTTCATTTCACCTCCGCCGCGTTAATTCCAATGAGGAAAAAGACGCGTCAAAGCGACAATAACCATCCCCGGAGCGCGACGGTTACAAAACTAGATCCCCAGTTGTTGTTGAAGAAGTCGAAGTGAAGTTGTCTTCGTGTCCTGCGTCCTCGGAGGAGAAAGGAGAAGCCCAGCATTGGATCCAGCGGCGGGGCTGGGTGGCGTCCTCCCTGTGTGCCGTGTTGACTCACTTACAGAAACTTCCCAACAAAAAGCCTGAGCAGCGAGAGAGAGGGAGAGAGCGCACAACTGGACTGACAGTGCGAGTGCGCCCACATGTCAGAGCAGGCACTAAGAATGTTTCCAACACCGACCAATGCAATGCAGGTTGTTGCTGAGGGCGAACCCATCCGAAGTCACTTTACATGTCTTTGCTTTCTTATCACAGAAAGTTGCGTAACACTTGTTTTGTCAGCGCAGAGTCGTGGTCGACACCAGAAAGGTGTCATGGAAACCTTATGAAACAAAGACCTTTATTTAACTTCATCTTGGCATCATGACTAATGTCAGTATGACTGCATTAATACAATATAAACCACATGTCTTCTCACAGTATTATCAGTGGGTTTAATCTAATTCCAGGACTTCCAGGAGTCCTTAAAATCATGGAACCAGGGCTGCATTAACCTGCAACAGGGTGCCCTCCACATGTGACCCCAACCCATTTTGCTCAGAGTGTGAGAAACCAACCTGTATGTTCCCACAGTGGAATACTCTTCTTCCTCTTTCTGTTAGCTGTCTGACAGTGCGTGATCATTTGTTTAAGCACAAATTCAAGCATTTGCACACAGACAACCTGGCGCCATTTGGGGCATCTGAGCCTCTGGGGCCAGCGTTGCTCAGTTAATCCAGCCTCACCTGTGCAGGTGGTTTGAACGATGCGTCAAATCGAATTCACAGATGTTTAAGGCTGCTTTCAGACCTAGAGTTGTCTTGCTTTGGTCTGAATCAGGGACTAATTTTGGGCCTAGAGTTGCATAATTGCCTAGAGCTGGTTAATGGTCTCCAGATAAAATGCCTTGTGTGAGAAAGCTGCTCTTGATTGGTCAGAATTTCCATGCAGGAAAAATCCAGGAAGTAAAGCAAACGTTGAAGAAGAGTACACTTGCAAGATAAATGTGACACTTTCTAATGTCACAATGGAGGGACAACTACGCAGGTTGATTTTAGCGCTGCTCATCGTGGACTATATTGCTGTCATTGTTCATTTTAGTCAAACCATACAGTTTGAAAACGAGGCGCGGCTCCAACTAGAAAACAATGTTTTGATGCATTGGATGTGCTGAATGTGCATATTAAGGCAGTACAGGAGGAGGTGCACATTAATAATCCTCCAGGACTGTAACATGCTCATGTTTAACCCAAACAATGTGTCATGTGACTGCAGTTGCTTCACATCCAGGTCGGAACACCTTCTCACCACAAACCAACCGCACCAGAGTTCATTTGTAACCGGACTGAGACCACCTCTTCAAGAAGGTCTCGGTTCGGTTGTTTTGTTGCACACCGGAGCGTGATTGCTGTGTTCACACCTGCCCAAACGAACCGAATTTAGGGGGGTAAATGAACTTGAGTTCGATTGAACCGAACCAAACAGGGCAGGTGTGAAAGCACAACAACATCTTAGATATTACACAAGATGATCATTTCAAATGGAGATCTGTGAGTTTGGGAGTTGTAATTAGGTAAGTCTGGGAAACCCTGAAGGTCTTGCGCATGTTCCCACACTTGCACTCAATGTATCTGTGACAATCTGGATGATTCAGCACATGCAACAAATACAGAAATGTTGAATTTCAATTTGAGCAAATGAGACAAGCTGGATGAGCTCCATAAGTCATACATCGGTTATCTTCTCAGATGGAGCTGCTGAGCTGAGAGCGGCTCTTAGCACTGATAGCAAAGCCTTTATTAATGTTATCTATGTATATGACTGAATTATTGAACTGCAGTGCAAAACCAGAGCTGGGCCTAAGGCTGGATCTACAATATGACCCAATTCACTAATAAAAGCTGCAACCTTTCTGTGGAGCTTCACTTCCTGCCTGCAGCTCTTACTCTTTATTATCTAATGTGGTCCAAGTGAGTGAACATGAACATGAGTGCAAGACGGGCAACCCCTTTACCAAACTATACAGTCACTGCTCAAATATTTTTCCCCCAATGCCCTCAGTTGTGTTTGTCTCTTGCTCTTGAGCACACAAGTACACCCTAAAAGACGCTGACTGAACTTTACTATCATATTCTTCAGACACCATTCATTCAGGGCAGGACTGCTGGGTACCTGGGTTCAATGCGCGGTATAATGTCATCTTTCCAGGGGTCATGACCTTGTGGTGCCATGGTAGCACGTTCGACTCCAGATCAAAAGGCTGCGTGTTCAAATTAGGGTCAAGCTATCGGCACATACCAGTGTTTGACTTATACTGAAATTAAATCAGTCTCAAGAGGAACTGGACCTGTTCTGAACTTGTTATACTGTATGAGAGACTCCACTCTGACAGCTGCAGCTCTCTTTTCTACAAAGAATACTCCCCCTAGTGGCAGAAGAAGAGAAGCACTCCCTCAAAGAGCAAACTAAGGAAGGTTTAATGACTTTGAGGCTTCACAGATAATTCTTTATCTTTGCATTTCTGGTGTAACATCTCAGTCTCACTTATATCCACGACCTGTCTGTGAACGAAATATGTGTATTTATTGAAAACTAACACTCATGCCTCTTTTTTTGTAGTTCCTTTGAATCTCTTTGTGGTCAGTTTGAATCTTTTCTTGCTCAGTAAATGTAACAGTAATTTAAGTGACATTTGCAGATGAAAGCCAGAGGGGCCCCTGACCCTTTGGGCCCGTTGGCCTGCGCCCACTAGGCCCGTTCAGTAATCCATCCATGCTGTTTACAGCTGATCAAACACAAAAAAACAGTTAACATTGTGGCTTAATATATGGAATCCAGTTAAGAGCTTGTTCAAGAGCACATCATCACAATTTTCCTCAGGTAACAATTCACCTATTTACCCCAAACTGCTACAGTAAAATGAGTCCCCAGCGTGGGCTGTAGTTTGTCCACTGCACATCAGGAATGCAGAGAGGAGGAGACAGTGGTGGAAATCAGTGCAGCTTTGCCGGGGCCCGTGACCTGAGAGGGCCAGTGTTCCCGCTGTGAAGAGTCGGCCCTGGGTCTCGATCAGGACATAGCGGTACTGAAAAGAATCTGCCTAACTACCAAACTGTTGCTTTGACGTTAATGTGGCTTTTGTTATTCAGAGAACTGCATTATAGGGAGGCAGAATAAGAGTCTGTGTTTCTCTGACACTGTTTTGTTCACATGTGAGGGAGGTAGAGTTAGATCTAAAACCATAGCATGGGAGAAGTATGAGTCTGTTTAAACACTCAAGGAGTGACTGAAATGTTACTGAGGAAGCTACTTCACTGTTACTTTGTAATACTGGGTGGATAGAAGATAAGTAGTTTGATAAAAATTGGGTGTTAACAGACCTGAAAGATTTCGACATACAGTATGATTTACATCATGCTCCCATTTAGCACCTATGCATATGTACGGAAGCCCCAAGAGGAAAGTGAGGGAAAGAAATTCTACAGGTTAATTTATTTATTAATTTATTTGACAGTATAATCTTTCCTTGGTTGCTTTTTATTTTTTATCTGTGAAACACGTGGGGGTAAAAAGTTTTGCTAGGATCTTTTTTTTTTTTTTATAATATGTGAACAAGAGTGACAAAAGTTTGGGCAGGAGAATTTTTTCTTGTCAGGATCATTTTTATTATTGTTTATTGTTGTAATACTTATTTTGGCCACACAAGGCTGAGGAGCACAACTACCCCATGTTCTAATCAGGACTAAGAGCGTTCATGTTCTTCCAGGTGAGTTTTATTAAGACCAAGAAGAGAAAACACACCTCCTTACCTCTTTTGGTGAGTTCTTAAGTTGTAAGTTGGTAACTAAAGCAGCATTGTGACTGCAGTACAGTACTACTACTTCTACTACTAGTCTAATAAAAACAACGGACAAATACACACTGTTGATACTAATAAATGTTGATACTAATGAATGATACTAATAAATGTTTATTAGTTGATCATATTACACAGGCTTCTTAGTATAACATTCAGCAGGAATTAAAACTCACCTAGAAGAAAACATGAATGGCCACTGGTTTGTTAACTCCCGTTTTGAAGCCATTCCACTTTCAGCCGTTAATGTTTTCTCTTCTGACACAAGAAGTGACCATATTTTATAAAATTCACCCCTTCACAGTTGTTGTGAACGGGGAAATTAGCTGTAGAGACAAGAAACTTTTTTTGTACCAGGCATCATTTGATTTATTTTTGCTGTAAAGTTGGAAATTTTGACATGGGAGTCTATGGGGAGTTACTCACTTGTGGAGTCAGCCTCAAGTGGCCATTTAAGGAACTGCAGTTTTTGGTACATGTGTGTTAGCTTCAATTTTCAGCCCTGTAGGCAGCTGCTTGGTTCATGGTGCACTTCAGCCTCTTGTGGCTGAAATGAATTTTACAACAAGTCTTCAAAAAATATCCTGACAAAGAAACAGTCACTTGCCAAAACCTTTTTATCTATCACTGTGTAGTTGAAAAATAATTCCGTATAGCAGCAAATATGGATAATAACGAAGTCTAAACCCGAGAAAATCTGTGGTCATCCAATGTATAAACACATTGCAAGAAAATTTTAATTATTTTCAAATTTCAAAATTGTTGAAAAATCCAATAACTTCCTCTCCACATTAACAGACTTGTCCTGTGTGGAGAGAAGAGCAGTGCAGAGAGTAAACAAAGCACTGGTGTGTGTGTGTGTCATGGCTGTCAGCTGACAGTGAGGTGTTACTTCCACGGCAGACGTGCTCCAGCATGGTCTCCTGAGTGGAGGAGGCGACATCGCTCTGTCATCACAGACTTACCTCACCACTGGAGTATTCAGCACTCACGTACACACTGACTCATTCACTCATAGACGTGTGTAATTTATAGGTCCGTCCTTTTCCTCAACCAACGCCTTCTAATACCACCTCTCTGTGCATGTCTTATTGAAGGTATCTTGAACCTTTTATTTACAGAACACATTATTAGTGAATATGTGGACTGTACGCTCAGGGGGAGATATGCTTTACAAGTTTACCTGAACACTCTCGTTAAATCTGTGTGTGTCCTTGGTTGGTTCACCATTGTGTCTTGCATGTTGGCTGCCAATCTAAAACAGAACATTGGGTACAATCGGCATAAGAGAGGAAACATTTTAGCTGTGGTGAAGACCTCTAATAACAGAGATATCAAGTCACCAGTACAGCCTGAAAATCAATCTTTCTGATCACTTCAACCATCATTAAGGGCTGATTCTTACACATGACGACAGGGGTGATTCAACCCTTTCCAATAAGACTATAGCACTGAAATATACATCAAACATTAATGAGATCAAGCAGAAGGTCCTAAAAAGAACCATCCATGGTGTTTGGGCAGGGTTGTCAAACTAATTTTAGTTCATGGGCCACATACAGTCGGATTTGATCGTAGGAGGATCACTGTTTAACTTGCTCCTAAACCCTGACATCTCTCAGCCTTCACAAGTGCATCACTATCAGGTGTGTTAAGTCATCCAATGGGCCTGATTGTACCCTTTGGCCAGCCTGTTCTTGTCCCCATGTTTGACACCCCTCTGTTAGTGGGTAATAGTTATATGAAAGATAGTGTTGCTAATGGGTGCCACTTTAGTCTTTACGTGCTTATTTGTACATGTGTGCCTGAATTAATACGTTTGTGTTGCACGAGATTGAATGCCAGAATTTTTTGTATTGACTGGATTCATACACGCGAATAACTAACTAGACTTCCGCCGGTACGTCCTCGGTGTCATACGTCCCCTGAGGATCTCAATGCTGACTGGCTATCGTGGAGCGAATTGGTCGCTGAAGTTGACATTTTTAAACTCTCGTGAATAAGCATATGACGCAAAATCACACTACTCGTTTCATTTGCGATACTTAATTTGTGTATTTTGTGTTGCATCCATCGACCATCACGCTGCCCGGTGGGAATTTGCGCCTAATTGCATCTTTATATTGGCTTTACATGTAATACACTCATGTGAATTGTTTTATTTGCACCGGATGTGAACACAACACTACAGGGAAATTGGTTCAGTGCCATGTGAATGATAACATGTTACAATGAAGATGGCCCCCTCATCAAATCCACTTAGGGCCCCCAAAACTGTAGCGCTCCCCAGGTTTGATGGTCACATACATTAAAGGTACTTTGTTTGAAGAGCAGAGGCTTGATTTTGTGATGCAACTGTTCAGCAGTTTTTTTGATGCCAGGGCAGAATTGTGTGTTCAGATCACAGCAGGGTCAAACCAAAAACATAGAATAAGCCCTCCTTCATACTGGAGCTTGGAGAAAAAGAACCACCACTTTCCCAGTTGCAAAAGAGAGAGTAGTAAAAGGACGACATCCATTATGAGACATTTCATACACTATAAACATTAAGCTGAATATACAGTTCCCACTTGAGCTGCACCCACTTTATTTTTCACAGCTATCTTGTATGGTTAAGGCTGATATTTGCACTTTTTCAAAGTGTTTTAAAGTGTTTATCTACCTTGCAAAACTGCAACACAACCGTATCTGTCACATCATGATGGTACGCTCTGAGAATCATCTTTATGACAAGGCCAATATCAGTGTCTTCATCTTTGTCTAATTCTTGCACAATTCATCACCAGATGGCTCCATGTGAGACTTCACATGAGGATACAGTAATTACTTGATACTTGTTAATTAACCCACTTCATGCCAATGCACACTGAGGACATAGAGCCCAGAACACTGCAGATGTGTGGTTTAACAAACACTCAACATTGTCTAACATCACTTAAATCAAATTTCTACCATCGTCACGGTCTGATGCGAGCTAAGGCATGTGCTCTCCCCCAATAATGGGGTTAATTAAAGTTTCCCTTAATGACACCCATTAGCAGCTCTTCCTGCAGCACCTTGACTTTTTAATAAAGCATCAATAGCTTGGAGCAACATCACCCTGCAATCTTTGATTACTGCAACAGAACATGAAAATGGAGTAAGACTTTAAGCTGCCAAGCCTCAAAGGATCTGTTTATGTGTCAAGTTGAAACTAGTGGACCTCCAGAGGTGATAATAAAGTAGGTGTTTTTTTTGCATTATTTGAATATGAGCATTTAGAATTACTAAGTGTCCTATAACCTGCAGTGTTGCAAGAAGCTCTACTGTTGCACCATGCAGTATTTTGGAAAGCTGAAAGGCCCCATCTGCAGGTTCCTTTAGGTATTACACCTTGTCGTCTCTCCAGGAATCTTCTTTGCTTGGATTACGTTTAGAGCCTGTAATTGCCATGTGTGCAGGGATTGGGCCCAGTTTACACTGTGAACACTGAGGATGGTGTTAGCACTCTGATTTCATGGATTTGCAAATGTAGCCAGCTGCTGTTTCACATACATTTTCTGTCTCACAAGTTTTGATCCCCCACACAGTCTGACAACAAAACAAAATATATCCTCAAGCGGTGATTCAGGGGTTCACAACAGCATCAGCTGTTTGAAGTTGAAAGCTGCGAAGGATCAAGACTTTTAACAGGTTTTATGATGATCGCACAGACGCTTAATCATTTATGACCAACTCTGTGCTGGGCCATGCAGGTCCAAACCATTTATGGTGTATTCAGGTTGCCTGTCACATCCCAGTAGCTTTGGTTGTGATTTGACCGCTGCATATGAACAGGAGAAATAAATATGTAGGCCTCAGCTACGTTTTCTTCTACTGGATGAATCCAGCTCTGCCTGAACGCTGCTACATTTGTGGTTTTAGATTTTAGTCTCAACATAGCTCACAGAAAGACTTCATCAAGTCACAAAGAGCTGTGTGTTGAGCTGTTCTCCTCTCACAGCTTTCAGTTTCCCAGGAGACCTTGTGTCACTCCCTGTGTGACCTTGTGGCGCAACGGTAGCGCGTCTGACTCCAGATCAGAAGGCTGCGTGTTCAAATCACGTCAGGGTCAAAGGTTTTCACACTTCACACTCAG
>NC_065516.1:30017592-30017769 GCF_006386435.1 Epinephelus moara | reverse complement strand
AATACAAAACATAGTATAGCATATTAATAATATAGCATATTAATAAATTTATTAATATATTTTAATAAAGAAAAAGCTTGATTGTTGATTGAGTTTATTTCTCACACACACTCACTCTCTTTTATACCCACAGCCATCAGACTTAATAATTCTTTGTTAAATAGATGATCTTACAGA
>NC_065516.1:29993711-30017526 GCF_006386435.1 Epinephelus moara | reverse complement strand
TTTTATACCCACAGCCATCAGACTTAATAATTCTTTGTTAAATAGATGATCTTACAGACTTCTTTGAAATTTCCTTTGGGGATTAATAAAGTTCTTCTTATTCTTATTACACTGACTGCTGTGATCCCGCAAAAGTAGTAAAAAAACATTTTCAATATTTACATAAACACTGAAATTAATTTTGGTACATCTATCCACCCCTCCCTCCCTCCCTCGCAGCTCCGCACATACACCCCCGAGGCTCGGCTCTCTCTGCGGACAGAATGGTTTTATAGTAAGGGGAGGAGTAAAGGGGGGAGGGCAGGCTTTAGCGTGGACGGTTAGTGACGTCATTCGCCTCGAAAAAGAATCATTCGCCTCCAATGTAATGTAATGTGAATTCAAATGTAGTAACCAGGTTTCAAGCTGTAGAGGGCACTCCATACTACATTTTTAAAATAAAATGTAGATTTTCAACAGTTTGCACTAAACTGTCAAGATTTTGAGCAGGATCAGTCAGTAACACTACTATACAACCAGAAACAATGATTATCAGCTGAAAAAAATGGTTTTAGGGTTTAGTTACTCTTTAAGAGGCGGGAAGGGGTCACCCTTTACGTGTGCTTTACTCTGAGACAGACAAAGGGGAGGAAGATGGAGGCTGCTTCGCCTGGGGTTAGTCATAGTTATACATAGTTATATCTTAAGAATAAGAATATAAGAATATATTAAGAAAACACAAAAACAACAGAAATCAAATGCCAGTCAACGACGAAATGCAGGCCTAGGTGCAATCAGTTCAATCCTGGAGCTTTCTTAGTGGTACGTGACGTGATGAACGTCTCGACCTGTCATTTCGGATGGATTTTGATTGGCTGTCAGTGTTTCTATCGTTCATCAAATCGCTCTGAAAGTGATCCAAACGATATCGTCCACCACTATCGTTGTTGTTATAGTTGTAGTGTGGACGCTGCCGAACACTTGAGTTTAGAATGATTTTTAAAACTGTATATTTATAGTTATATTTATAGTTATAGTTCTTGGTGTGGACGGCCCTTAAGTCAAGATATTTTAACAAGGGGTCCAAGATTTTTCCCATTTTTGTTGGCCTTTTGTATTATTGAATCACAGTTTCTCCAGATGTAAAACAGAAATAAGTTCATGCAGAAGGATAAAATCTATGTAACTTAACTTTATAATAATGAAAACGATGAATCACTTTAAACTGCATTAACCTGTCTGCTATTAATTGAACAACCATGAATACAAGAAAGTGCAGTTCTCCATATTTTATCAGATAGTACAGCACTTATTTCCCTCTCCCAAGCCTTCTTGATACCGAAAACAGAAACAAAGTCCTTAGAGAAAAAATTCACAAATTTAGTGATAAGCTTCTTGCTCTCTGGTGGAAGAGAGAGCAATTCCAAAAAATTCTGACTTTCACCAATATTCTCAAAGTTAGGGATATTTTCTCTCACAAAATGCCAAAGTTGCATGTAACGAAAAAAATTAGAACCCATCGAGATTGGGCCTGAACAGATGTTTTTTAGATAATCTGTGTTTTTTATATCCCCATACAAAATCTAAAATAACTGATTCCAGCTTTTTTTTAAAATACACTGAGAGCATTATTGGCAAGTTTTGAAAGAGATACAAAAATTTTGGTGGGGACACCATCTTAATGGCATTGACTCTGCCGATCATAGATAGGGGTAGGGTCCTCCAGTATTCTATGCTGCGTTTTAATTTATCCATACACTCCAGAAAATTTAATTTAAACAAAAGTTTGGGATTTTGGGGGATTTTAAGTCCTAGATATGTGATGTAGTCCTGAACAGTCTTAACAGCGCTATTCTGTAAAACTGTATTCAAATCACATTCACATTTTTGAGGAGCTAAATGTGCTTAAAAACTCACAAACTTTGCACACACATCAGAACTGGTGAAGTTTGTTTGTCACAAACTGTGATGCCACTTTGACATCATAATCACTTCAAGTCATACAGGAGGCATACAGGAAATACAACACAACTGAAAGATGTAGTTAATTTTAAAAATTTTATTAATTTTGTCCAATTAGTTTCCAAATTGATATTATGTGTCGGGGAAACCGGAGAAATCCCGGAGAAAACCCTTTCTAACATAGCACTGAGACATTCATTGCAGTGAATGTCTCAGCGCTATGGCAGACGTTCATTCACTGAACGTCTGCCATAGCGCTGAGACATTCACTGCAATGAATGTCTCAGTGCTATGACATAGTGCATTGATGACATAGCGCTCAGACGTTCAATCACTGAACGTCTGAGCGCTATGTCATCAAGGCACTATGTTATTGCTGCACCATGCCATAGCACTCAGACATTTATTGCAATGAACGTCTGAGTGCTATGTCATCAATGTACACCATGACGGAAATTTACTCGTCAACTGGTGGGAGATCTTCTACCACATACGGCTTCACCACAATGACACCATCCAGAGGATCTGGCTCCGAGGATGCTGATGGTTCGCTCGGACAGGGTTGCACAGATGGTACAATATTGTCATCTAGGAGGTCTGAAGGCTGCCAGTCGTCTGGGTAGTGGGCTGGTGGTTCCTCTGCAGCCTCTGGGGCAACAGGTACCCTTCCCAGGATTTTTTTATTAATCCAGGATTTTACCCTCTGCTGCACTGGCTTTGTTGCCTTCTGAAGGAGCAGTTGAGTGTGTCTAAGATCATTTCTCAAACTGTTATTCTCCTTCTCTAATTTATGGACCTTGTCGACATAAACTTGAGTCACAATGAGATTTTTGTCAAACAGATCTTGGTAATATTTAACATCCTTGAGGCCATTCTTGATGGTATTTTGGTAAGAGCTGAGCTTCCTATCAGCACAGGCAATCTTCTCTCGCAGCTCGTCCTCAAGGTCCAGATCCAACTTCACTTCACAAGGCCTGTAATTGTGAAGGTAGCGTCTGCAAAGCTCAACGTATTTAGATTTTAATGACTTAAAATCTGACATTGAAGAGCTGCAGGCCTCCAGATCTGTCTTGAAACGGTGCTGAGTGGATTCCAGTTTGCTGATCTTTTTCTTCTGCTCAGACACTTGTGATGTTAATTTGTTACTTTGATCCAACAGGCTTTTTTTGGCATCTACTAACTCCAGCAGCTCTGCGCCGGCTTTCTCTTGCCAAGTTTTTGACCGGCTCAATTCAGACTGTGTAGCCTTTAATGTCGACTGGAGATCTGCGTGGCTCGTTTTCAGATTCTTCAGTGAAGCCTCAGCAGCAGCCTTATTGTCTCTTGCCAACTGCCAGTCTTTCAATAAATTTTGTCTGTCCTCTCTGAACTTACCTATGAGCTTTTCTTTCGTCTCAATTATTTCGTCTTTTTCTTTGACAGTCTCCCTCAACTTAAGAACGTCCTCTTTAAAATGCTTTTGAGCATAGACAGTCCTCTTTAACTCCCAATTTTTTTCCTTCAGGTCATTAAGTTCATCTTCAAACCTGATTTTTGCTGCTGTCAGTGCACTGGTAAAATACTGGCGTCGTTCTTGAAGCTTACCTTGTAGACTAGCCAGTTGTTCTTTGTAGTCAGTCATTTGAGTGACATAGCTATGATGAATTTCTGTCACCTCATCAGCGTGTGTCGCGGCATCTTTTCTTCTCTCTTGCGCGACCTCTGTCTCCCACTTGGCCTGCTCTTCAGCTAACTTCCCCTCCCAGTCCGCTCTCACTCTAAGGAGATCAGACTCATGCTGCTTCTTCAGTGCAGTCATACTGTCGTGGCTGTTGCTGAGCTTCTTCTCCAGTACCTCTGTATCACGGCTGTGCTGTAAGTGACAATCCATGAGTTTTGAGGTGAGGTCCATGGTTTCGTCAAAAAGTTTTTTCTTTTCAGCGTCACTGTCCTCACTCTGTTTACGCAGGTCCCGGATTTCGGCGTTGGCAGTTTCTAAATCTGCCTTGAGAGTCTCTTTATCTGCCTCAAGAGCCTGCATTTGTATTGCCCTTTTCGCATTCATTTCTAACAATGAATCGTTTAAGTCATCCAGCTTTGCTATTTGCCAGCGGAGGTATGCAGGATCGTCATTATTCTGTGCTGTGGATGGTGCCATTTCGGAGGTGCCGTCAGCGCCTTGTCTTTGTGGTTGTTGTTTAAACATCTTCTCCAATAGTGCAACACTAATGATGTCTTGCTACTGACTTTGCTACTTACCAGTTGTCAAAGTCGCCACCGACAGTTGGTAACTGACAATGTGGCACTGGGGTACTTACAAACTCTGATATCTTGCGATGTGATGTCACAAAGGAAATATTCATTTTAGCCCCGCCCACAGCAAATGGCCACCCTAGAATGTTCTGGTTCTATCTGCATTCTGAGTGGATTTGAGACACTGAGTTCCAAAGTTCTGGATTCCAAACAGCAAAAATGATACATGGAACAGGTCAGTTTAAGGCAGGAATATGGTTGGTTACCATAGAGCAGGTTAGGCAAATGCTATAGGCGCCAGCATGTCAGAGGGCGCCAGGGAGTTTTTTTTTTTCCATATACTGTATATTTATGTTTTCCAATTTTCAGATTTGTGATGTTACAGTTGCATTTTTTATATTTTGGCTGTTTGCTGTGTTTAAAATGTCATTAGACCAAGGCAGGCTGTAATGTTAGGTGCTCTATGGTTATGCCATGATGGTTTCACAATCAACAGCTATTTGATTAATATATTGTAAAAGCCCAGTTTCTCAAATATACGTATCTCCTCTTTTTAGATGCACTTCTGAAGTATTTGTCCCCCACCTCTGCAAATCCTGGGCCTACTAATGTAACTGCAGCCACCTCATCCACCTCAGCACCAAGTGATGTAGCCTCAAGTGCATCTCCCTCCCACACACAAACTGCCCGTGGAGAAATATCTTGCCTAGGGTGCCAAATTGGTCAGGCATGGCCCTGTGCTGAAGAGATGAATGCTGGGAAATGTTTTTATATGATTGTTTTTTAAGGTATTTATCGACATACAGGGGCGTTTCTAGGATGTGAGGACACTGGGAGCCTCTCCCAGAGCTCTGTAGGGGGGTCAGAGGTGATCCTACCTGGGAAAAAGCTCCATTTTGATGCCTTTTTTAATACACTTTGGCACCTTATTTACCTATAACTGTTTAAGATTATCAGTTTTGATGTTAAAAATATTTGTAGTCGTTAGTAGTTTTCAGTTTATTGTGCAGAAACAAGATACTTTCCAACTGCTATCATTAAACATTAACTGACTAGAGTTGGAAAGGTAAATGTATGTATTTATGTTAACAGTGGTGTAATGTAGCTAAGTACTTTTATTTGAGTACATGCATGAGCAGAATGACAGATTATTAGATGTGGGGCTTTTTATTAGTAGGCCTATTCTTGTTTTGAAACATATTTAGATCTGGGGCTATCTATAAAAGATTCAGGGCTCACACATCAGATATTGATGAACGATTTATTCACGTTAAAAACCTTCACCGATGTACCCAAGACTCTTTCACGCCTGTGCTCATCTGTGAAGATGCGAGCAGAGAACACCAATCACCATCTCTCACCAGAGAACACCAGAATTGAGAGATGGTCAGAAACATGCACACCAGTAACCTACTGCAGGTCATTTTGTAGTGCTCGTCCTGCTGCTGGGTTGATGTGCTTCTACAGCTCTGTCCATCTCTCCCTGTGTAACAGTATCTCCTCCATGCTCTTGAGACTGTGCTGGGAGACACAGCAAACCTTCTTGTGACCATGCCATCCTGGAGGAGCTGGACTATCTGTGGCTCATGCTACCAGTCGTGACAAGGTCACTAGCAGAAGACAAAACTTTTTTGTTCCCTTGCAGTTGTTCTCTAGTTTCTTCCAAACTGATATAAATTTAGTGCATTGCTGTGTTGTGTTGATGTGTCAATAAAATGACTGGCGGCTCAGATGTGAGCTCCAGTGTTCAGTGGTCTCATACAAATGCATAACATGGCCATTGTTGTTTGTTTCAATGTGCTCCTTTGTTCCTGTTCCTAGTTTCCACCAAACTGATGGGAGTGTTTTCTCTTCTCCTCTTCTCTGAGCTGCAGTGAAGTCAGTTCCTTTCTTACATTTGTTTAATCAAATGATAGGCTGCTTCACAGTTAAAGGCTGGTACTGCTGCTGCTAATTAGTTTATGCTTTTGTTACATTTTGGATTTGGTGCCCGTATTTCTCGCTTTTTTGGCAGCAGATCAGAGTCAGAAAAGTACCTGTTACACAGCAGTAACATTTCAGTATCAGAGCACATATTCATTGACAACAAAAGCAGCAATGACTTACATATGGATCCACTCGACAGACGTTTACATAAAACCTTTCAGTGTTTTTATTTATTTATTTGACAAGCAGCAGGATCATGTTTGTCACCTCATTTTTTCTTTACATTTCAAAGTAGATACAATAGTCAGTATACCAGATTTATTACAATATTTTTTCCTAACTTCAGAACATTTAACAAAGAAAGAAAAATAAACACACAACAACTGCAAACGTGAGAAAAGAAAGCATGTTTTTTTAATGTGTAGCCACCAATGTGTCATTGATGTCACAACTACCTCTTTCCCCTGGGCTTCTTTTTTTTTATTTCCTTTATATTCGGTTGACTAGTATGTTTATCAGCTCTTTCCTCTCCAACGGCTATAGGCATTTTCTTCTTGTCGGTTGACGCACAGGTGCGTGGCACTGGTGATGTTGTAAACAGCTTAAAATCAGAAGGTGGGTGGGGATTGGGAGGAGGGTCTCGTGGGTGGTGGTGCTAGCTGGCTGTCTGACGTGACACGATGACCTTTTCTTATTTTCAAAGATGGAGGCACCAGTCCTGCTTTTAGTCACCGCACAGAGTCACAGCAGACAGCCGCAGTCCAAAACCTAAATGGATGAATGAGTCTGTTTTGTTATTTATTTCACGTTTTAAACCTGTGTTTGCCGGTTGGTCGCTCACACAGGCGAGTGTTTGTGTTGAAGTGCTCCCTGGCTCGGCTCGTCTCCCTACGCCACGTAGCTGTACTCGTCTGCTGAGGTCTGGCTTCGCTCGATGTACTGCTTGTCAATGAGCACCTCGATGCACTTCTTGATCATGCTGATACTTGGGTTGAACCTGGCTTTGGACTGATTGATGACCTGCACACGGGGACATTTGAAAATAGTCATTAAACAGTTACAAATGCTACCACTTCCTGTCTCTAAAACTATGTCTACACATTTCTCTGGGTGAAAATGTCTTGTTGATGCCAGAGGTCAGAAGAGAGTGGCCAGACTGGTTCAAGATGATAGAAAGGCAACAGGAAGTCAAATAACCACTGGTTCCAACCAAGGTCTGCAGAAGACCATCTCTGAACCAACAACACGTCCAACCTTGAAGCAGATGGGCTACAGCAGCAGAAGACCACACCAGGTGCCACTCCTGTCAGCTAACAACAGGAAACTGAGGCTACAGTTCACACAGGCTCAACAAAACTGGACAATAGAAGATTGGAAAAACGTTGCCTGGTCTGATGAGTCTGGATTTCTGCTGCCACATTCAGATGGTAGAGTCAGAATTTGGCGTCATGGATCCATCCTGCCTTGTATCAGCTGTTAAGGCTGGTGGTGGTGGTGTAATGGTGTGGGGGAGATTTTCTTAGTACCAACTGAGCATGGTTTAAACACCACAGCCTACCTGAGTATTGTTGCTGACCGTGTCCATCCCTTTATGACCACAGTGTACCCATCTTCTGATGAACTCAAAATGTCACAATGTGTAGATCACCTCTAACAGGTTTCTTTAACACAGGAGATCACTGTACTCCAATGGCCTCCACAGTCACCAGATCTCAGTCCAATAGAGCACCTTTGGGATGTGGTGGAACGGGAGATTCTCATCATGGATGTGCAGCCGACAAATCTGCAGGAACTGTGTGATGTCATCATGTCAATATTGACCTAAATCTCTGAGGAATGTCTCCAGCACCTTGTTGAATCTATGTCACGAAGAGTTAGGGAAGGTCTGAAGGCAAAAGAGGGTCCAACTGACACTAGCATGGTTTACCTAATAAAGTGGCTGGTGAATGTAAATATAAATGCACACGTGTTTATTCTGTGAATCTGTGTGATTTTTATTGTGTGAGACAGTGAAACAGTTGCAGGCTTTAAAAACAATACTCCCCCCCGTGATGATAAAGACATGATAGAAAACATTAAACACTGCTTTGCTTGAAATATCGGTCTTGTTTAATGACAAAAAAATGGCCACCTAATTGTTTGAAACAACAAAATGTATCCCTCAAAATAAAGTCAAATGAAAACCTACCTCCTGAATGAGGGCGTTGTGTCGGAGCACCTTGCGGGCCTTCATGATTCTCACTATAGCAGCTTGTAAATACATTTTGCGGTCCTCGTCTACGGCACTCCTCGTCTGCTCCATCTCCTGGTGACCACACAGGTATGTGACAAGGCAGATTTAGGTATCAACACAGCTGCCAAACAACAGGACAACTGCAGATCTTGAGAAAGCGCTGAGAAAGACCATTTGTCTAACCTGTGGTGTGTCTTTCTGCATTGATGTTGTGATCTTGAACTTTGTCCTTTTACTGGTGAAACTCATATTTAATGAAAACGTGGACTCGGTTTCAATCTCCTCCTGTGAGCAGAGCACAAGATATGCTGTGTTTAAGTAATCATCATTGCTTCTCACATGTCTGGAACAAAGTTATGGTAAAAGTATTGACACTATGGGTGGGCAGGGATGGAAGACAGACTTGACGAGGCATCTGGTACAAATAAACACAAACTTCCCAATCAATACTTATTAGAAAAGACAGAGCACTTTGGCAAGAGAGTTTCTTGTCTGGCTCAGATGTGCGATGTGTTTCAGATTCCCATGTCGCACGAGAAAGCTCAGACCTTTTGCGAGTCGTGGTTGAGCATCTTGACGTCCAGCAGGGACTTGATGGTCTTCTGTAGCTCCTTCTCGTTCATCTGGGTGCCGTCCTGCAGCTCCTTGTAGGTCACCGTCTGGCTGTTGTTGAAGGCCAGCAGCACAGCCATCTGGTAGGTGGTCACCATGGCAACGTAGGGCTTGGACAGGTAGTTCATCTTCACCTCACCTGTTTGAGACAGGCGGACGCAGGTAAATGGTCGTACATATGATTGAAACAAACTGATTACTGTTTTTGTGAATACCCTTGGTTGTATTACATAAGTATGTGTTTTGTTTCAGATGTTGGCTCAAACTGATGCATTCTTATAAGTGTATCTTGCATAATTCAGCTTTAAAATGTGTCTTTGTGTTACCTGTGCAGAGATAGTGCAGCCAGGTCAACTTCCTCCCACTGAAGTGCTGATTATAGAACAACTCAAACTGCAAAAGGAGACGGAGACAGAATCGATTTTGCAACGTGCTCCTTTAAAACAGCAAGAACCAATAACTGACAATTCAGCCGTGCTCCATGAACGTAAACTCACCATCTGCACACTCTTCTCTAGTTCTTGAGGGATGGCGAATGTGGAGGAGGGGACGTGCGTTAGCGGCCAGGCTCCAGCCTGCAACCACATGGCATTTACCACAACATTAAACATTTACTGAGAACATGGGGACAACAGCTTTGGCTGGCAGAATCGAAACTTTCTGAAAAAGCTGTGATGAATATTGTGATATGATTGGAAGCACAACATCTGGGGTCACATTATTTACTGATGTTCATAATATTCTAAAGCCCTGTTCACATGGGACTAGTATGACCTGGGGACCTCTAGCAATATGCAGGGTTTTCCCTGGGTTTTTCCGAGACCAAGGTGGCAAAGGCCTGTGGCGGGGGGCAACTTGACAGCTGTACTTTCAGATACGGTCCCCCCCTCTATTAAATATGAAAGGAGGCCCCCACATGCTTGAGCTTTACACTGCTGACTTGTATAATCAGAACAGACATGTCCTGTGATTTTCAGCCTTCTATGATTATATTTACCCTTTACAGCAGGCACATCCTGACAGCTGAGAATATTACTGTCAAGTATTGTCCCCCCTCTATTAAATATGAAAGGAGGCTGAAAATCACAGGACATGTCTGTTCCGGTGATACAAGTCAGCTGTCCTGAAATGTGTGTTTCTCTTCTATAATACACATTCTACATCTCGGAGGCAACGTCTTTCCACATACGGGCTTCCTTTGCCTTTCAGAAGGGGCAGAGCTCCGTGGGAAACAGTAGGAGAGACACAGCCTGAGGGGGAACCGAGATCTGACACAACACCGGAGGGAGAAGCAGGTCCGTGGAGCTGTGCGCATGTCGCTTTGGGTTGTGAGCGCGCATGACGTGTCTACATTGAAAGTAATGGGTTTGTGTGCGCAAGAGACGCTACATCTGAACGCCCCCCCACGTACACACACGCACTCTAATCAAGGCGGCGGCCAAAATCACCCAGACGGCCCGCCTTTGTCTTAGATAGGCTGGGAAAACCCTGATATGTAGTAATGGTGGAGGTCTTCTGTGATCCTAACCCCATGCAAATCTGCCATGTCCATAATTTCTCAAGTGAAAATTCCACATAATTCTATCAAATTTCAACAAACACAGAGTTCATGGGATAATATTAGTCCTGTGTGAATCGGCATCTCTGTGATTTGGGATCGTATTTAAGTTTTTTGTTGCCTCTTTCCCTGTCGAGAATTGAAAAGGCTGCTGTAGGAGTTTAAATGCAGTTTTACATGTGTAACTATTAAGATAAGGGTCCTATTATTGTTGTACTGTACCTTTAATTGCCCCTTTTTTGGCACTCACCAGTAGAGGGAGTTTTTGGATTCCAGAGAGTTAATTGCAGTGAAGAGTGGGGAGACACAGTTTTTTTTAACCGCCTCTCTCTTACATCTTTTACCTTATTCTTCACCTCTTTTTTGTGGATAATTTTGGATTTGGAAATGGGCGATTGTCTCTGTACCATTTTGAGTTTTGGAGCAAACTTTATCGAGTGGTCCGGTGAATTTTCTGCACGTGTAGATTAAGACAAAGGGGATGATTAGATCTTCAAGCTGTGGCTTCACTGATTGGAAACCCACAGCTGCGTTGGCAATAATGACTGAAATGTTTCACAGCATTTTGGGTGCAAAAGGCTCATCTCCCTACACAACATGAAGACCTATTTGCAGAAAGAACAAGCTCAAATTGTGTGGCGCACGTGTTTGTTTATGCCACATTTAATAAAGTAAAAAAATAAAAAAGGAGGACAAAGATTTTCATCATCTCTAGCAGTGCTGTGTCGTGTTTCTGTGTTGTGTAGAGTTGAGTCACAAATGACTCTGTGCATCAAATTCAGGGATAAAGCCAGTAAATTCATGTAAAATACAAACTTCACTTATCCTGTGCGAGTGTGCTGCATGAAACACATGGATAATAAGGGTAATTCTAAATCACATGAGGTCCCCTGGTAATACTGGTCCCGTGCAAACAGGGCTTTAGATTTTAATCCTATGGCTGTTGGCAAGAGTGAGGTATGCAAGCCACGCCAGAGTCCTCCTCACCTGTAATACATAGATCTGGAAGCTGATGCCCAGGTCCACCACCGTCTCCTGCGTCTTGATGAAATTGTTGAACTTGTTGTTGAGGTCGGCGCTCACGCTCATGTCTGTGTACATTCTGTGGAGTTTGCTCGTGAACTCGTAGCCACAAGCCTGCTGTGGAAATAGAGGGGACAGAGGGTGTTTGAACAGAGGGGTATTAAAGACTGGCAGTGGCAGCGTCCGGCAGCAACTCTGCTTTTACCTTTAGTTTGTTGATCATGGCTTCTTCTGAGTCCATTGACAATGATAAACCATGTATTAACCGCTTTGCTAGCATTCTGGCATAAAACTGTGGGGAGACAAAACAAAAAGACATGAAAAACTTTTTATTTTGGGACGATTGAGGAGACTAAAAATTGACACTCATACTTCTTTAACTATTTTAGGCTCAAAACTGCTCCCCTAGTCTGGAGATTTGAGGAAACAAAACAAAACTTTTCTGTTACATCACCAGCATGAGACAAACTCTGATCACCTTTTGAAAGATGTCCTTGTCGTCTATGTACTTGAACACTGTGATGAAGCTCGTCAGCTTGTCCTCCACCTCGTTCTCCGTCATTCCCTTTGCAGACTTTTTCAGCAGATTGTCACAGTATTTCGCCAGCTGCACAGAGACACCAGGAGAGACATGACCCGGTCAAGGCACTGTGTTTAATACTGTGTGTGCGTGTGTGTGTGAATGTGTGTGCTCACCAGTTCAGGGGCTTTACAGATGGACTTAGGCTCCCTGAAGTTCACCACAGACGTCAAAGCCTGTGAAAGAGAAATCAAATAAACAGTCGGTCCAATAGTGAAAAGAAGAACATCCACACATGTATCTAATGACACCTAAACACATTTATAACTGTGGTTTTGCAGTTAGAAAGTGTACACTAGGAAAAGGAACTTGCCTAAACCCTCACTTTTGCCATCTAGTGACTGTTATGAGTATGTTAATGAGGCAGCAGCTGTTACAGTCGGGGGTTTATTACCTTATCGAGTGCGCTCATGAAGTGCTGATCTCCGTTTAGAACTGTGTTTATGAGCTGAACAAATTTACTGTGAACCTCCAGCACTGACTCCACAAACAGGGTTGGCATCTAGAGAGGCCAGAAGAGAGAGACAAAGTATTAAAAGTATTTTATCTTACAAAAAACCTGTCTGATCAAGATGCCTTCAAGCATCAACAGTACAACAACCTTACAAAACACAATACTGGTCATGCTTGTCTGAAGCCCTTCCAAAGCTATTTTCCAAAAAAGGACAGCAGCTTGAAAATCCAGTACACTGTACACAATTGCAGGCATGTATGCACGCACACACACACACGCAACGCTGCAGTACTAACGTTTTCCTGAGAGAGGTTACTGGTGCCTCTGATGCCCTCGTTGTGAATATGGACCTGCAGCTCCTGGATCATGTGGGGCAGCCCGTTGGCCACGGCCCGCAACAGAGTGTACATGTTGGCCATGTCTGGACAAAACAAGAACACCACACGTCAGTTTGTATATTGCCTGAGTCAACAGATGCAACAGGACACATAAGACTGTACGTGCTCTCACCGTCCCTCTTCTCCTGCCGTATAATGCTCTGACACTCCCCGTGCAGGAACTGCAGGTGATCTGCGACCATCCTCTGCTGGCATTCATGGATGACTTTGGCATAGGAGCTGGGGTGCAGGTACTTCCGACATCTCATCTCTTCATCTTTCAACCGCCCCAAAACCTAGAGGATGAGGAAGACGAATAAGAGAAGGGCAGAAGGGTCAGTTTGTCAAATGCGACAGAAATTCAGAAATACCTTGTTTAAATGCCGTTTCTACAGTCTGTATATATGTTGGTTAAAATGACTATGACCAATGTAAGTTGTGAAACACAAGTTGAGAAAACAAAGATCCCGCTATTGCTTCTTTTGGTAACTCTTCACAATTCTTTTACGAGTCTGATCCAATTCTCCACAAAGCCTACCGTCACATTTTTGCATCACAACACACTGAGCCACTAGATTTTGCTATACCCCCACTGACTGTGAATGATACACATAATTTTTCTTAAATATCTAACTCTATATTTACTCCATCTTGCTTTTTTTTTTTAGCAATTCGACTGACTTTTATTTATCTAAAAAACTGAATTTGGACAAAATGTTGAGTTATTATCATCGTAGCAAGAAATTTGTTACGATATGCAAAAGAAATCTTACAATTAATTAAAAAACCACTACGCTTTAGGGCTGCAACTAACGACTATTTTCACTGTCGACTAATCTGTTGATTATTTCTTTGATTAGTCGACTAATCATTTTATCTCAAAATGTGTTAAAATGTTGAAAAATGTCTGTCTGTCTCTCCCAAACCCCAAAATTATGTCATCTAATGTCTTGTTTCGTACTCACACCAAAGGCTTTTAGTTCACCGTCATGGGAGAGTGTGTAAAGCTGCCAATATTTGAACGTAAGAAGCTGCAATAAGAGTATTTTGGGTACTTTTACAGTGCTTTTCTATGGAAAATGACTCAAACCGATTAGTTGACTACCAAAATAGTCACCGATTGTTTTAGTAGTTGATTAGTCATCGATTAGTCGACTAATCGTTGCAGCACTACTACACTTAGCAGAATGGTCCGGTCTCATTCAACCCTCAAGCAACCACAAAAATCTTAAAAACATTTATTTTATTAAGGTTCACTTTATATGTATTGTTTCAGATGTAACTCCCCAAAAAGGCTGCACGATATGAGAAAAAAAATACATTAAGCAAGATTATAGATACACTGAATTTAAAAAACTAGCAGAAATCATTTCCAACATTATTTTATTTGACCAACTGAACACTGAACTGAACACAAAAGGCACCAACAAGACAGGCTAATAAATAAATGTATTTTAAGTGCAGTTTTCTACTGATGCTCTGATTTAACTAACTCAAAAAACAGTGACAAGAACATTGCAGTTTTCTGCGATGTGTTTATCGTACAGGCTGACATCACAATGATGATAAAACTACAATACATCATGCAGCCCTACTCCCCAATGGTTGCTGAAAACATAGATTACATTTTATCTATTCATAACAACATTGTGAAACAGGAACCCAGCTGCCTTATTACTGCCTTTCCTTAGAATATGCTTTAACTTCCAACCCTGCGTCTACTAAATATTAAGTGCAAGACACCTGTCAAACCCTGTAACTGTTAACTGTATAAAACATATTGACCAGAACTTTATTCTGTGGTGTTAGGACAGTCAGTATTTTATGTCTACATATTGCTCTGAGCACACACACACACACACACACACCAAACAGCACATAAGTAAAAAAGAAAGAGAAGAAGCAGCTTCTCCACGGCTATGATCTGGGTCAGATAAGCAACTGTGACTGACCCTGTCCAAACACGCTGCACCGTATCTGCTGCTGCTCTCTCACAGTCATATCACATACTGCCCTAATGCCTAGCAAGGCTTTAATGATGATCCTGTTTACAGGCTGGAAGGATAAATCTATCAGAGAAATCTGATTATTCCCAGAATTAATAAACGAGGGAGCCAGACATACACACAGAGAGAGAAACAGATAAAACAGACACACAGAAAGAGGGACAGACAAACAGAGAGAGAGAGGTCATGGCAGCTGAGGTTGCCCAGGGGTCTGTGATCTCAGCCTTAGCGAGTTAATGGTAGAGCTAATACTCAGATTAAAACTCTTATGTCACCAGACAGACATGACCTGACAGTTCACACACACACACACACACACACACATGGGCCCTGGATGAATGTACACTCATATGAATAGAGGCTGGTGCGCACACACAATCATACCAAGCTACATACACAGTATTTATCCTAAACTCAACTCCAGCTGCAAGCAACGCAGCGAGGTTATGACAGTGTTACAGCAGCTCATACGCTCACATGACAGCCTGAACGCACGCAGCATTCACATACTTTCATTATCGGCCCATCTATCTTACCTTCTCCATATACTGTGAGCAGTTGGATTCTTGCAGTAGATTGGAGGCTTCCTGTTTGTAATACTCTCCTGTTTTCGTCAGAAATGGCCCTTCAAAGATTTCCTGATAAAACTGCAACACAGGAAGAAGAGAGGATTTAGTATAAGAAGACGATGGCTACAGCACATTTTGTGGATAATTCACAACTGTAAGAAAAACACTCGCCCTAGTAATCAGGGACGTGATCAGGACAATAAAGGTACAGTTCACCCCCAAATCAAAAACATATTTTTCCTCTCACCTGTATCGTTATTTAGCAATCTAGATTGTTTCGAGTTGCAGAGCGTGGGAGATATGAGCTGGAGAGATGTCTGCCTTCTCTCCAATAAATAAAACTAGATGTCACTCAGCTTGTGGTGCTCAAAGCGCCAAGAATGTATTTGGAAAACTCATCAGCAATGTCTCTTTCCAGGAATCATGACGAAGTTACTCAAGATAATCCACAGACCTTGTTGTGAGCAGCTTCATGTAGGAACTATTTTCTGTCTACCTGTCTTTCTTTCAAATGTTTTTTTTTTGGCGCTGTGAGCACCACAAGCTGAGTGTCATCTAGTTCTATTACATTGGAGAGAAGGCAGACATCTCCACGGCCAATATCTTCAGCACTTAGCAACCTACACTATACCGATCAAGAGCCAGCTTGAGAATCAGATATAAAAACACAACACAAAGAATCCTCTCATCCTCTGGGTCAATATTTGTTGTCTCACCTTTAGTGGAAACTTCTTCTTGTACTGTTCAACATGAACAAAGGAGTTGATGACCCCATGGATTACCTTCTGGTTGGGGTTCTCGCCACAACGATCACTGCAAGATAGGAGGAAGCTAGCATTAGGTCTGATGTGTTTGTATTGTATTTTAAGCGGAGCACTGGAATCATTAGCATGGTGGGAGCACTGGTAAGTGTAGGTTAAATCCTGCAGCCCAATTAGACTACATTAATGATGTCAAAGACTGGAAATAAGAAAGTGTAACACTGATAATTAAAAACAAAGGAGCGTACAATTAGATTAACAGGACTAAATACGCTTTCTCTCTTATCTGTAGCACTGCAGAAAGACAAATATTCATCTCAGACAACGAAATGTGGACTTTTTGTGTGAAAAACATACTTTTTGATTTCATTCAGCAACATCCGGATCAGGACAGCCTGCAGGGGCTCGATCATTAGTCTCCTCCACATATCTAGCGCCAGCTGCAACGACAGAGGAAAAGACAGCATGTAACAACAGTGTAAACAGATCATGGGTTAGGGTGGTGTAAGGTGAAATCTTGACCTGGGTGCTCGCTTCCCTCTGAATCCCATTAATATCTAAAACAATCTGTGCATGCGCTCTCCTTACTTCCACCTAACAACCATTGAGGGCGCAGTGTGCAGATTATATTTTATTACAGTACGAGAAAATGAGTCAATACCTCTCCGATCTCCATGAGCGGCTCGTTCATGTCCACTCCCCCGTAGCCGTACTGTAGGTCTGCTTCTGTTAGTTTGTTCTTCTTGATGAACTGAGTGTTGAGATACCTGAATAAATTGGGCCAGGAGGTCAAGAGGTTAACATACTAATCGTATCAAGTGTGTACAACAACAACAACAACAACTGCAACTACAGTGTTGCACAACCACAACACTGCTGCTGCCAGCGGCCACCGGCTGAAGCTGAGTTCATTCACTCATGGAGGCGACGTGTGAGACGGTCAGTCTTTGGTTACCCTGATGGTCGCTCACTCACTGTGTGGCTATTGAGAGGCAGGTTAGCCAATGAAAGCAAACAATGTCCAGGATACTTTGCCAACTACTGAGCCTGGGACACAGCCAATTCTAAAAAATATTTCACTGTGAGACTTGGTATATTAAGAAGGTTTTTTTAAGGCAAGTTAGATTTAAGACTTCTTACATTTTTTTTTAAAGCCAGTAAGAATAAAATACAAGATCAAAACTACAACAACCAAAACTGAAGGGAAAAAAATTTGAACCGACATCGTACCGGTTTTAGCCATTGCTGCAAAATCTCAGTTACATAGCCAATTACTGATACATTTTGCACGTCCTTGTGTCATCCAGGGTATAGTGACAGCTAGCTAGCAGACAGTGGATCCTCTGCTCTGAGCATCCTGGCTGAAAACAAAATATGAGGGTTGCTGGTTCTGCTGTCCTGATCTGTGTGATGTTATTTTGAGAGGCAAAGTGGTAAATTATTTGGGGGGAAAAAAAAGATCTTACCAATTATTTTGAAATTTTACATTGCAATGTCAAAAAGGAAAATCATAAAATCCTGCTTCCCATGTTTTACCATTTTTTAAGACTTTTGAAAAAGTGATGTAAGACGTTTCAATATGAATTAAGGCCTTATCTTTAAATGAATAACTCCAATGTTCTCTAAGACTTTAAAGGATCCCTGGGTTGATAAATGGCTGTGGCTTTGGGGAGCGCTATTCCCTCCAGACAATGACTGCTGGAAATTAATAATCACGACACCAACTACAGTTCATGAATGTAGTATTCTTACAGTGAACTTTGTGATTTTAGTAACACAGACTGGTGACCCAACAGTTAAAGGCAAACTGTGGAACTCATGGGTGGCATTAAAGTTTGTATACCCAACATTAGTCCCATTAACTGGTCAAAAACAGGTTTGAAAGATGAAAAACATCTCCCTAATAACAGACCAACAGGTTAAGATGATTCAGATAATATCAACAGAACCATCCCGTCTTAATCCTGCATCAATCAATATGTTTGATGTCATTACTGTGAATCAATTTACTTTGTCTTTCTTGTGTGAAAGCAGCTGATCAAAGCACTAAATCACTGAGCATCATATCACCCAAGTCTGCAGCTCTACAGAGAATTGTAGCACATTGTTTTGGTTTTACAGCCCACACATTTACTGTATGGCTGTCTCACAGTGGTCTCATTAACCCTCTGTAGGCAGCAGTTTCAGGCAAAAAGATCTGACAATCTGACGGCACACGACCTGCCCAGCACCAAACAGCAGACTGACAAAGTAATCTCATTGGGAAACATTTGCATATTGCACAGAAACACACAGAGCATCAATATGAGGAAGACTCATTTCATACTGCTGTCACTGATTAATATGACAGATACTCTGATGTTGAAATGCATACACTGGAATTGTGTCTCAATGCATGTCTGCCGTGTGTTTCAACATTTCTCAAAGGAAGCGAGCAGCAGGACAGCGACCAGACAGACTGACACATATTTTGATGGCTTTCATCACGCTGATGTACGCTGGCTGACTCTGTCCACTCTAAATGATGTGTGGTTTTCACAGCTGTGCTGTCTGCCTCTATCAGCGGTATAGCAATCACCCTGGCCCTGATTTCTCTCAAAGAGTTCAGCTTTGACAAGCATAAACACCAGATTCAAGTGTTGAAGGGCTGCTAACACAACGGCTAGTGTTGAGCACAACTAACCATGAAACCTGAAGAGCAGAATTGTGACTGACTGTGTTAACAGTTTCTTTTTATTAAGCTGGCACCTCAGTCAAACCTCCATGACATGATAATTTGTGTTTGACAGGAAGCAAACGTACACGTGTACATTCACAGACATAAGTGAGGATAATAAGCCAAGCTCTGCTATATTAAGAGCTGAACACTACTGTGTCACCACTAAAGCCAAGAGCTGCCCTCTCTCTTGTCTCTTTCTCTTGTGCTGACATAATAAATTACAAAGGCATATGTATGCGGAGACAGTCCAGTGGGAAGTACGCATAAAAATAGATCTGAAAGCTCTCCAAGGGAATATTGATTCAGAGTGGATCAGCTTTTCAAGGTAATATTTTAAGTGTACAAAAACTTTCGGCTAGCTCATGATAGAATTAGTACACTCGGCATCTGAGGACCTTGACACGCAGAGACGACTTTAAAGCGCCGGGGCTGACAGAGACAGGCGTGTGCTTTCGCTCACGACTTTTGTTGGATGGTGTACTTCAACACACCGCATTGACAACAGCGAACAGCGGGCTGAATACAGACGTGTCCTTCAAATGTACTTGCAAAACATTTCAAACAGAGAACAAAACAAAGTCGCCTGCCTCTTCAACACCACTGTGAATTTAAGGAAGCGGTCTCATCATATACTCAACCTAAAAAAATTAACGTGACACTTGCACCCCAGTTTTGCTTTCTTTTTAAACTGTGGTCTTTTGTTTGTGAAAATAAATTGTTGCTGAATCAGCATCGTGACTCACTGATATCAAAAACTACATCAGTCATATAGAAACAAAGAGCATGAAAGGCAGCGCTGTTACCTGTACAAACAGTCCATGTAGTCAGCTCCTTTGCTGTACTCGTCCCAGTATCTGTGGTACATCACTAAAACCTTCTCTTCTGATTCCAGGACTTTCTAAAATACACACACAAGCATGACGTGTTACGGAAATAACCATAATGCCATAAAAAAGAAATGTGCTTTAAAGGTTTTTCTTTGCCAGCAATTGGAGAGCTTTTGTGAGCGTTTACCTTGTACAACTGCCGAACATGATTCTCGAGAAAAATCTTGGTCTCTGTGTATAATCTCTCACCCAAAGGCTCTGGGTATGCAACACACAAGGCATAAATGTCACTAATGTCGGAATTAAGGAGAAATAATGAGGACAAACATGATTCCATACATAGATGTAAAACTACAGTTTATAAAGATGTAGTATGTATGTAATACTAGATAGAGAATGTATGTTTTAGTGAGTAATTCCCTACGAATAATTTAACAGCTCAGTTGATTTCACACTGACATTTAACAAATCTAACAATCTGAATTAGCCATATTCGGTGTTTAAAACTTAATACACAAAGCTCTGTGCAAGCTGGCACCTGCTTTTCTGTACTGAGCAGCTATGTGACTTCCTGTCCTTAAACCCTGCTCTAAGACTTAGCATAAAATCTTGTGCTGTAATTTAAATTTCTACATGGAGCATGTTGGCATAGGATACGAGAACCGGTCATTCCACGTGGCTCTCTCCACATAGTCGAGCATCACAACAGCCTTGATTGTCGTCAGTAGCTTGTTCCATGTCTCGTCGAAATCCACCACCCGCGGCTTTAAGGACATTGTACAGTTTCTCTTTCAGACTGACAGAAAAAAGAAAAACAGGAACATAGAAGTGAGCAAGGGAATTAAAAAATGAACACATAACTTGCTTAACTCTTAGATTCAGTTTCTTAATTATCATGTTATCATGTAGCCATTCTCCCATCTTCCCATCCTGCTGTTTGGACTGTTAAAAGCAGATATAATGGGCCTTAAGTGAATGGATAACATCTGTAGTGAAGCAGGCTAAAGTAGCAGTGGAAATACACAGGTGTCTCTAGCAAGTGACAGATAAACATAATGATCAAAAACATTTTCAAGTCATTTTTATGAAGCTCATGACACTAAATACATAGTTATTAAAATATGAATACAAGATTTGTTGTCATTTCTTTAAATGACTTTTTAGTTCATTAGTAGAGGTAACTGAAAGCAACGTTGATCATGAGTAACTACATGACACAGATGTCAGTATCTAAGGCAAAGTGAACATGCACATCAACAGAAATGAATCTAATAAAAAGCCTGCTTCACAACAGCTGCTCACATTTCTATGGTAGCAACAGCTTAGATAATAATTGTGCTCAAGTTCATGGATGTACTATCGACATTTATTATCAGCAAACACACTTGGGTAACCATCAGGTATCAATACTGTTATAGCTGTGCAACTTATCAGCCGACACTGCTGCATAAAATAATATGTAAACTTCTATATCTGTGTCAGTAGAATAACAGATCACCTGCAAGTAGGAGAACCTAGGCCCTGTGTTGTTTCTCGTCATTCATACCAGTTGAATTCACGTCAGTGAAAACATTGCAACATCATCATGCACAGTTCTTCTTGCTATCAAATTCACATATTGCGATATTCGTCCTTCAAAGGGGAGCGTTAACGTTACTAATAACACAGCCTTCTTACAGTCATGATAAAGGCAGCCAAGTTAAGGTTACTAGCTAGCGGAATGCCAATCCCAAAATAGGATGGCTAGCTAAAAGGCTAGCTAGCTTCTAGCTAGCATGCTACTTCTTCCTGCTCGAGTCCCAACAGTTTTTTGAGGTCTCGGCTAGAAGCTAGCCGTTAGTCAGCTAGCAGGAAGCTAACGATAGCTCAGCTATCGCTAGCAAATGGTCATCTTCTTTGCAGTTTCCCCACCTTTGTACTGACAGCTCGGCAAAACATGGCGCTGTTGTTAAACAAAAGAGGTTACTGAGGCCGAGCGTGGACTTTTGAATAGTACGTACCTCTGTTCGGTATTTAGTTGTTATAAAACTCAAGTTTCTCCGCTGTCACAGGCTTGATTTGTCTCACTTACAGGTCTTCCCTACCTCGGATTCTACCATTGTATTACGCGGGGGTGTATTATGAACAAGCGTAAATTGGTCGTTACGCTTTATTGGTTTTAAACACGGTAAAGTCTCTTTAAGAATTTTTCGATTTTTAAAAATGTATTCTTTATTTGTACATATCGATGATAATGACACCAAACCTACACGGACCCAAGCCATAAGAACACCCATTTATGAATGGTATCGTCTAAAACTACGGAAAGCTCTTGGGAATCGAGAAAAAAATACAACCACTGACATTCTGCACGTTATAATGTGTTTTATCTCAGTTTTAATGACAGAGGGTTGACATTTTGCCTCATTCGTATATATCTAACTACAACAATTCATCAGCAGCAGTGTTGCTGTGTGACCTGTGATATTTCTGCCATAAACTGACAAACTTGACAGTTGAAGGAGAGAAACATCAACAAAAATGAAAGTCGTTTACAAATTATGGCCTGCGTAGTGTGTGCCATTTTAAAGTCGTTTACAAATTATGGCCTGCGTAGTGTGTGCCATTTTAAAACCACAGGAGCCTAAAATAATTATAAATGGCTGAATATTATATTGTCATACAAATATATTTTATTTTTTATATTACTTAGCATCAAGAATAGAAGGATAATCAACCAATCAGAATAGTAGATGGATAACTGCCCGTTCCCATGGTGACAAGGCTAAATCAATAACAATTTATTGCAATTTATCAGTTTGTTATAAGTTTTTCTGACCGTCGTTCAAGCTCATCAGCCTACACACAACAGGTAAAGCATATTTTAATGTAAATATAAGCGAACTGTTTATTAACAAGTTATTTAATTATTGATAGTTAAGTTAGCTAGTTGTGCCTTCATGACGTATTTAAAGAGCTTCCGGCTAACAAGAAACTAGCTAACTAGCTAAAATATCAGTTTTAGATAGCTTGACCGAAGTCACCCATTGATGTTATTTTATAATATCATTTAACAGCAATATTTAAAGTGGTTAGCAAATTGTTGACGGTTATTAATTTGGTCAAAGTTAACTCAAACTATAAATAATTAAGAGAGAAAACCTTCATTATGTTAGCTACTTGGCTTCACCAGCAGAGGGAGCCATCCAAGGTCAACGTTTGTAGTCCACCTGTCTCAGAGGAAATGGCTCTTTTTATTCACCTGCCAACCAGCCTACTACATGATACCATTTTGTCTCACTGAGAAATTGCATTCATATATTCATGTTCATTAGGCAGCACTGGTTTCTGATTGTACACTAACACTAACCTCCCCCACACCAACTTTACTCAGTAACTCAAGACAAAGGCTGTACTGGGGAATAGAGAAGTGAGTGGCACACAAACTAAGGGAACTGGTTGACTCATCATGCTTGAGTTATTGGTTTACAGTTGGGCCATTTAACTAGTAACTGTATAAAGGCTTGTGGTGATATCAGTAAAGGATGAGTAAGAGGTGGCAAGGGAGACTCATTTAATTGATTTACCGTACCTAATATTGTTTTACGTTTCCACTGCTTAATGAAAACTCTAACTCTAACCCTCTGTCAACCCAAGGAGAAATCTGAGTGATCAGTAGCCCCAGTCATCGCCTCTCGGAATGAACCGATTAAACGCAGGAGAGGAATATCAGCCAGGTGCACCTGTGTCCTGCACTCAATCACTGGTTTACTGGCAGCACGGCCAAAAGCTGTGTAAGCATGTTTAAAAGCACATTTCCTAGCACAGTGTATCATGTTAGGCTACCACTACACACTACACTATTACTATAGCTAACTGACATCTCATCATGACAGCATATGGGGTTGACAGACACTGCTTAATGTTTTGCACATTTGACCCATCTGGACTGACTTTATTAGCAGTGTTTGCAATGGTGACGTAGTTATTTCAAAATTTAAGTCCTATGTCCTGACAC
>NC_065516.1:29992338-29992485 GCF_006386435.1 Epinephelus moara | reverse complement strand
ATTTTAGAATATTGTTTTTATACTCAGAACACACAAATACACGGTAACAAATATATTTTATTTTTCCCACAAAAACAATGTACACAGTGTACATTCCAACCAACACAAAGTTGCACATACAGTGGTCTACATACAAAACAACAGAAG
>NC_065516.1:29971219-29992298 GCF_006386435.1 Epinephelus moara | reverse complement strand
ATATTTTATTTTTCCCACAAAAACAATGTACACAGTGTACATTCCAACCAACACAAAGTTGCACATACAGTGGTCTACATACAAAACAACAGAAGAATTTACTGTATACAGTTACAGTAAAAAAACAAAACAAAACTATGCTGCATCCTCTCTTCTGTTTCGGTCTGGACACAGCACCTCATCCACATCACAAGCAATGTTTTCCCTGGCCAAGCAGCGGGGGAATTATCGCCTAGCATGGCAAATCCAGCCATGAAAAGCATCAACTGCTATATCTCCACATGCATCTACCATAGCTTGGAGAAGGGGTATACACGTTTGTGGATTTCGGTCATACACTTTCCATCTCCAGGCAGAAAAAGTGGCTCGGATCTCATCAGAGATTACGGTCCTTGGCCTTCCTCGTCCTCGTCCTCCCCGTCCTCCTCCTCTTACTCTCGCTCCTCTGGCTCTGGCTCTGCCTCTGTTTCCAATGTTGGCATCCATTGCTCCAAAACAGAAAAGCTCACCTGTTGCCCTTTTATGCTAAAGCTCTGATTGCTAATTGTAAAACTGTGTGACAGGTGTTTGCCCATGTGATGAGTCAGTGTGCATAGTAGAGCAATTAACTTTAGAATTTTGAATGACAGTGTGTTCTTTGTGAAAACAAGAGATTTTCTTCATGAAATTGTGCCAAATGCAGAGAACTGTGTGTAGTGTTTTGAAAAAAAATGTGTTTTAGAACTGCAATTTGAGTGTAAAGCAGGAATTGTGCTTGTAGTTTAGCAGAATTGGTTCAGGGGGTTGGTGCATGAGTTACGTGTTGTGGTCATTGTGTCTCAAGTACCAGTATTTGTGTGTAAACAATTGAGAAAAACTGTAAAAGGTAAACCAATTGCTATTCATACTTACATACTTTTACGTGTCAGTGCAGGACTTTTGCTTGTAACAGAGTATTTCAGTGTGGTATTGCTGCTTTTATTAAGTAAACCTATGCTGTTTCACCTTCTGCTTAAACGGCTGAGAAATTATCTCACAGATGTCCAAACAAAACAGACCATTGGCATGTTTCCTCAACAGAAGGTCCCCTATTTACCTCTGTGATGCCTGCAGAGGGAGCCAGCTTCATAGCTTTGGGTATAAATAATTAAGCTGAAAAATAATGCTGTGTTATGATCGTGGCTATGCATCTAATAACTTGGCTATATGAGTGTGGCTCTTAAAGCAATCACATCCCATTTTTGCAGTGACTTTTATCAAAATATTCCATTGTGATTCTGTCAGTAAAGATACACGCAATGTTATCAAATGTTATCTCTGACTTACACAGTGAAGTTTCAGCAATAATAAATAAAAAGGTTTGAGTCAGTGAAGTCCAAATCATCATGTCTCCACTGACATCTTCAATAAGCTGCATTCTTCAGTGTTGTGCTGAAAAAAAATTCCTCCCCGTGGACAAACAGCAGAGCCCCTGACTCATAGCGCTGTGTTGACATCAGGAGGCCAGTGATGTCATAGTGATGTCAATGCCTCTAATTGTAAAATTGCACACACAGCCTCGCTGTTGGCTGTGGTAACATTTCAGTCAGAGGGAAGACTCTGAAGGGGACAGTTTGTCTTGGTAAAAGCCTGGGAGTAGATCCAGTATGGCTGTGACTGGGGATGAGACAGAAACAGGTATGTTTGCTACCATCTCTTTTTCTTACAGATAAAAAAGGGCTTTTTTATATTGTTGTTGTGAAGTTGAAATAATCTCTAGTCAGTAAATATTAATGTCAACAATCAATGTGGAATAATTTGAAGTTAATATCTCATCATTATTGTGATATTTTCAGCCATAGCGTTCTGTATTTGTTTCTATTTTTCCCAAACCAATATTAGAAAGCTTTGTAATTATCTCAAATAACATCATAAGTGGGCTCCCATAAAAAAGTCGTAAAGGACTGCCGAAATATTGGCCTCATTTTCCACAGTCAGCAGCAACAAGCTTCCTCCGATAAGAAACATTTTCACAGGGTTTGTTTGTCTCCGCAGTCATGCTCTCTCCCTGTTTCTCTCTATATCTCTCTCTCTGCTGCTGCTCCTTCTCCCCCTCTCTCTCTCTGTGAAATGCTTCAATGCTCTGCCCACTCACAGCACATAGCAGCAGTAGCTGACGTCACTGCTTTTCCTGGAACAGGCAAATAAGATGTACGTTGACGTCAGTCACCAGCCACACTGTGATTATACTTGGTGTTTTTGTCATTCCAGCATATCGCAGAATTAATCATGAACGTATTATATGATATGAGGGGCAGTGAAATCTACTGGCAAACAATGAACAGAAGAAAGTAGATAAGAATGGCACCCTTTCTTAATGTGTGTTTATTCTTTTAAATGGGTCTTAAACATCCATTTGATGAGATAGAAGAGGAGAGAATAAATTGAGGAATTCAGTCACGTTAACACTTAAATTATATCTATTTAGTGTCTGTTTAACGCAGCCTTATGTGACCCTGCATTTCACAGCACACACTGAACAAGCATGTGATCAGTCTTTGAAAAAGCTGTTTCAGCTGCAGTTAACTTACAGGGTTGTTGGTTGCTCTCTGGAACATTGTCGTGAAACATCTGTATGTCACATCTGACAATAAGAGCTTCTGGTTTATAAAACAAAACTCATGTAAAAAAGTTAAGAGTGACATGATGATGTAGGTTGTGTGATAGTTTAATCCGTCACTACAATGAAAGTAGTAGACACACTGACTGACATGTTGCACTATATCTTTTTTAATTCAAAACTAAGCTAGTCATAATGTAAGTATTAATAACTTACTCTGAATGGTGCTTAGGCTAGCATAATTGTATGTATCCCCCTCATTCTAAACTGCATTAATACTTCTTACTCATAATTTTATTTCTGAATGGTAGATGGTCTGAATAAACAATCGGATCGCTTTCCATGCAATGCATTTTGGTTTTCACAGTCACTTCGGTTGTTCCACCGTCTGCCACTTCTGCTACTGAGGATACTAACTGCAAATAACTTTCACTGATACTTTTTGGTATCTGAGGATAGCTACTGATGTGCCTGGGTCCAGACCTTGGAATTCACCCACTCTACTACATTCGAGTTAACTGATTTGTCTGGCATTGCACAGTGGTTAAAATAAAAAACAATGCAATGAGCACAGCAAAGGGACTAACAATTAGCCAATCAGTGCCAAGGGCAGGACTAACAGTGCTGTCAAGGTGTTGTTGAACAGAACCAACAGGGTTCCATGGTGTAATGGTTAGCACTCTGGACTTTGAATCCAGTGAGCTGAGTTCAAGTCTTGGTGGAACCTGTGGAACTGTGGGTGTGAGGTTTACATCATGGGTGTCTATTACTCAGAGGTACAGTTCATACACTGAGTACTTGACAGTTTGTCAGATCCTGGGCTCCTCCAATCAACCTGTCAAAGTATCAGTGTGTGAGAACATGCCAATGGTTACTGAAAAGCATGTGGTAGCCTCAGCCAACAGTGCTGAAATGTCACCTTTTGTGTAAAAAGTGCTTTGAGTGATCGGAAGATGAGAAAGGTGCTATACAATAAGTAGTATAATAACAACCATGGCAAACACTAAAAGATTATCATAAGCACTCTTTCATAGGCAACTTGCTTGACTTTCTTGGAGACATTTTGCCTCTCATCCAAGAGACTTCTTCAGTTCAGAACCGAAGAAGTTCAGAACTGAACGCTGTTGTCAAGTTGAGCCATACGGTTCCATGGTGTAATGGTCAGCACTCTGGACTTTGAATCCAGTGATCCGAGTTCAAGTCTCGGTGGAACCTGATACCAAGTGTGAGATTTATATCTTGGGCAACTGTGGCTCAGAGATAGAGGGGGTTGTCCACTAATTGGAAAATTGACAGCTTGATCCCCAGCTCTTTCAGTCTGCATGTCAAAGCACCCAAATTGCACCCGAGAATATTTCAATGGTTACTGAGTTGCAGGTGGCAGCCTGCATGGTAGCCTTGGCCACCAGTGTGTGAATGCGACATACAGTGTAAAAAGCGCTCTGAGTCATTGAAAACAAGAAGGTGCTATACAATCAGGAGTATAACAACAACTATAGGAAGCAATACAAGATCATCATAAGCGCTTTTTCATAGGCATGCTTGCTTGAATTTCTTGAAGATGTTTTGCCTCTCATCCAAGAGGCTTCTTCAGTTCAGAACTGAAGTTCAGAACTGAACGCTGTTATCAAGCCAATAGATGTGGTTCCATGGTGTAATGGTTAGCACTCTGGACTTTGAATGCAGTGATCCGAGTTCAAGTCTTGGTGGAACTTGTGGAACTGTGAGGGAGAACATGCCAGTGGCTATTGAGAACCACGTGGTAGCCTCGGCCACCATTGTTGAAATGTAACATTTTGTGTAAAAAGCGCTTTGAGTGATCGGAAGACGAGAAAGGTGCTATACAATAAGTAGTATAATAACAACCATGGCAAACACTAAAAGATTATCATAAGTGCTCATTCATAGGCAACTGGACTTGCTTGACTTTCTGGAAGACGTTTTGCTGCTCATCCAAGAAGCTTCTTCAGTTCAGAACCGAAGAAGTTCAGAACTGAATGCTGTTGTCAAGCCAAGCCATACGGTTCCATGGTGTAATGGTCAGCACTCTGGACTTTGAATCCAGTGATCCGAGTTCAAGTCTCGGTGGAACCTGATACCAAGTGTGAGATTTATATCTTGGGCAACTGTGGCTCAGAGATAGAGCGGGTTGTCCACTAATTGGGAAAATTGACAGCTTGATCCCCACCAAAGAGCATGGATACCAAGAGGTGAAGCTCAATAGAACGCCCCATAGCAACAAATTCCCCCATGGTTTCGTCCTACCGCCACCATTTTGGACCGTCAGCAGACCGCAGCAGACCCGCTTGCATACAAAAACACACAGACAAACTGAAGTATATCGCTATTAATTATGCTTACAATGCTACTCACCTCGTGATAGCTTGGTCACAGCTGCTTTTTCACGTTTTTGCAAAGCAAAATATAGACTTTAAAAAAAAAAAAAAAAACGAGGAAAAACGGCCGAGATGGCATCTCTACATATAACATCCACTTATGAGAAGATTAACTTAATTACTCCTTCAAAATCATCCCATAAGCCAATCTACCAAAAAAAAAAAATAATAATAATAAAAAAAAATCAATATTTTAACTAGAAACACATTAATGGCGACGTCACATAGTCAGGAATAAATATTTATTTACAGTTTGTACAGTAAGGGGACAGTAATAATGATAATAATAATAATATATAAGCTATTTTAAGCTATTTTAATATGATATATTTTAATGCTAAAGCAGTAATCAGTTCTGATATAAATGGTCCAAGAGGCCATATATAGGCCTATATATACATATATACATATATCTTCCCACGAAAACTGGCATATTAAATTGATATTAAAACACTTTAAAACGTACACCTCTGTCGGGATCCTTCGGGAAACGGTGGAAGGCCAGGTGCGGAGTGTTCCACCGATAGTTGTTGCAGTTAATTGCACTACACTGTTTTCTTTTACTTTTTTTCTCCTTTCTCCTTGACATCTTGCATGTTGTCTGGGCGCAACAGTCCAAGCTCAACAGTCCAAAATGGCGGCAGCGCCCCTAGTGGCTGTTGGCAGAAATTCAACGGAGCTTCGCCTCTTGGTATCCATGCTCTTTGTCCCCAGCTCTTTCAGTCTGCATGTCAAAGCACCCAAACTGCACCCGAGAATATGTCAATGGTTACTGAGTTGCAGGTGGCAGCCTGCATGGTAGCCTTGGCCACCAGTGTGTGAATGTAACATACAGCGTAAAAAGCGCTTTGAGTGGGTGCGAGGTTTACATCATCGGTGTCTATTACTCAGGTGCAGTTCATACACTGAGTACTTGACAGTTTGTCAGATCTGTCAGATCCTGGACTCCTCCAATCAGCATGTTAAAGTATCAGTGTGTGAGAACATGCCAATGGTTACTGAGAAGCATGTGGTAGCCTCAGCCAACAGTGTTGAAATGTCACCTTTTGTGTAAAAAGCGCTTTGAGTGATCGGAAGACAAGAAAGGTGCTATACAATAAGTAGTATAATAACAACTATGGCGAGCACTACAAGTGCTTTTTCGTAGGCAACTTGACTTTCTTGAAGACGTTTTGACGCTCATCCAAGAGACTTCTTCAGTTCAGAACTGAACACTGTTGTCAAACTCTTGTCAAGCATGCACCACAAGTGACAGGGTTCCATGGTGTAATGGTCAGCACTCTGGACTTTGAATCCAGTGATCCGAGTTCAAGTCTCGGTGGAACCTGATCGTAACTGTAAGATTTATATCTTGGGCAGCAGTGCCTCAGAAATAGAGTGGCTTATCCACTAATTGGAAAATTGACAACTTGATCTCGGTTCTTCCAGTCTGTATGTCGTAGCATCCAAATTGTTATGTCAGTGGTTACAGAGTTGCAGGTGGCACCCTGCATCGTAGCCTCCAGTGTGTGAATGTGAATGCGACAGGGTTCCATGGTGTAATGGTTAGCACTCTGGACTTTGAATCCAGTGATCTGAGTTCAAATCTCGGTGGAACCGGAGAGACAGGATTGCAAATGTAAGATTTATATCTTGGGAAGCTCAGAGGAAGGAGAGGGTCATCCACTAATTGGAAAATTGACACATCCAAAGAGCCTGTCAATGGACACTGAGTAGCAGATGGCAGCCTTTGCCACCAGTGTGTGAATGTGACATGTAGTGTAAAAAGGAAGGTGCTATACAATCAGGCATATGACAATCACTACAAGATTACTTTGCCATCAATGTTGTTCAATATCATAGTAGCAGTTTTTTTACTTCGCTCCACTCTACTCTTAAAACAAGTATGTTAGCATGGCTATGCATCAGTGTGAACTTAAAATGATGTTAGATTCAGGGGGATACATTGCCCTTATTGGTTAGGGAAAATGGAATCCCCTTCCCATGGACATCAGTTCGAGTGAAGATGGTGACAGTGTAACAGGCTGACAATTCTGTCTGATATCAGGAAAGGTACCTAGAGCTACTGTGGAAAATAAAAGCGCTATCCTCTTCCTATTTTGGTTGCACAATGGTTGATGCACTTCCTTTGTGCCGTAAATCACCTTTTTTAATAGCCTTTATTTCACCATGTGATCACACAAGATGGCAGACAGAACTGCATCGGGAAAGCGAGGATCATAGGAAACCAATCTAAACACAAATGGTGTCATTGTTCTATAACAATTACACTGCGCAATCAAAAATGACTGTAGTTCATAATGATTAGTTAAAGCATGTAACATGTACATTTTAAGTTTTTAAGTAGTTGGCACTTCAGAAAGACTTTTTCCACACATGCTTCATAATGGATTCACAAACAGCTGGTGCAACCCAGTCCCACTGACTTGCATGTTGTTTTGTGTCTCCTCAGGCACCTCNAGGAAACCAATCTAAACACAAATAGTGTCATTGTTCTATAACAATTACACTGCGCAATCAAAAATGACTGTAGTTCATAATGATTAGTTAAAGCATGTAACATGTACATTTTAAGTTTTTAAGCAGTTAGCACTTCAGAAAGACTTTTTCCACACATGCTTCATAATGGATTCACAAACAGCTGGTGCAACCCAGTCCCACTGACTTGCATGTTGTTTTGTGTCTCCTCAGGCACCTCAGGTGACATGCCTGCCTGCCAGCTGCATAACGCCAGCTCCAGCCTTCCACAGGAGGAGGCAGAGACCAGCACTCACAGCTCCCTGAAACACGCAGAGACAATAGAAAAGAGGGAGCTCCGCTTGATGAAGAACAGGTAGGGAGGACCATTCTTACTCACCAGCTTGGACATTAGACCCTGGACGATAAATAAGCCATACCGATACTATATTTTTTAGGTACCACTTTGGTCAAGGTTCCAAGCAAACTGAGATGATACTAGAAGGTGGAGCTACACTACAGACCACTGATTGTTTAGTTTATATACTCTCAAATGCTGATATCCGTATTGGCTTTAACATCTGGCTCTGCTGGACACATTCACTGGTGATTCTCATCCAATCTAATGCCCTTTCAGTGTTGCTCACTGTGTACACAAATACCAAATGACAATGTATGACAATGACTGCATGCAATAATAACATCCACAAGTCTATCATCATTCCACCGCATGATCCTCCTCCATCCAGGGTGTTTAGCTGCTAACTCTTAGGTTGTCTGACTCTCCATTATCTGCTCTGTGTCGCATGTTTGGAGTGAGCAATGAGTTGGCTGATCAACTGTTAGAGCTTGCATTAGTAAGTAGGTCAGTTGTGTGTAGATAAGTCTTCTAGGATGCATTTTATTCATTTGGTTTGTGTTCTTGTTTATGACATTCCTTTGCCGTGGTTGACTCTAGTCCTGTCCTGAAGGTATCACAAACGTGGTCATAATTATCATCATCTAAACTGTCTGTGCCCACAAGAGAGAACTGTTTGTAACTTTTGCTACGTGAGCTTTCTTTTCCCCTCTGTGAAAATGTATGCATGACTGTATGCATGCAGATTTCTGTTGTTTCTGGGAGAGAAGCCAAGATGTCAAGTCTTCTCTTTCATGGTAACTGTTGTTGTTGCTTCCAGGGAAGCTGCCCGAGAGTGTCGACGAAAGAAGAAGGAATATGTCAGATGCCTTGAAAATCGCGTGGCCGTGCTCGAAAACCGAAACAAGACTCTGATTGAGGAGCTCAGATCCTTAAAAGACATCCACAGACACAAAGTCGAGTAATTCCTCTGATTGCACACGCTGTGTTGGTCTGCTTCTGTGGGGTGTCTTGAGGACTACGGTCTTGCTTAAACAGACACATAAACACACACTCACACAAAACACTCCTTGTGCTTGCAGTAAAATGTGTTTACACAATGATGTCAGCGTTTCTGGCTCTGAAGTATCCAATGTGCCACCACCAGCAAAAACAAGAACCTAGTTTCAGGTCAGGGTATCAGTGAGTATTACAAGGAACTTGTGTCCCTTTGAACAGAGCTGCTGCCAGACGATGCAGGGTCAGAGTGAACAAATACGTGGATCAAATGAAGACTCGCATTGCCGCACTGGAGGCAGGGAATCCCTGGCTGATGGCCGCGCTGCAGCACGGGAAGAAGCCACTGTTTTAACTTCATTGCATTTTGCATTCCTTTATGATCCATTTTATAATTTGGCTCTATTAAAACACTGTATCAGCTGACAGTCTTTGTGAGGGTCTGTTTTGCTACGGGGATTTGTTCAGGAAATGCTGCCAGAGGCCAAGAGTTCAAAGGGAATCAGGTCATCAGGTCATCAGGGCTCCACGTAGCAATGTTTGTGTTATATTTTATTCCACATAAGAAATCTTGATGCAAGCAAACTACCAGGAATTAACAGCCACTGCATTTCATCACCCATCTTGCATATCTTGCACAATCTCTCTGTGTATAGCAAGTTTGTTTTCCTTAGTGTATAATCACCTGAAAATCCGAATCCTGTTTATGTTACCTTAGCCTGAGCTGTTTATATCTACATAGGGAGCAGGTCCTCATCCACAGAGATCGCCATGTTGCACCACCATGTTCCTACAGTAGCCCAAAAGGGACAAACCAAACACTGGTTCTAACTAGGTCGATTAATGTTTTTGCGCAAGCCATCCTAGTTAGCAGCCCCTCTGCAACAAGCAGAACAGCATAGAAAAAACACAGATTTTTAATGTGAAACTGCTTTATTCAGTGCTTTTACCTGTTTTAATCACCTGGTCCAGTTGTTTTGGAGAGAAAGAGACCGCTGTGGATAATTCAGCTCCCCGTAAAAATCTCCTGAATGCCAGGATCTTAAATCATCAGAGAAAAACGGTGAGCACACCTGTCTACTACAAGCCGAACGGCATTGGAGAAACACTGATTTGTAATATTAAACTGCTATATTCAGTGTTTTTATTTAATCAATTTATTTTTTGGAGAGGAAGAGACCTCTGCGGATAATTCGGCTCCTGGTAAAAAACCTCCTGAACAATGACCTCTGAAGGAATCCTAACCAGGAGTTCATATTAGGCACATGGGAGAAGTGTCAGCTGATTGCAATTGTCACCACTAGATGTCACTAAATCCCACACTCCTTTAATATAAGAAATACATTAAAAAACATGACGTGGTTGCTATGATTGTCACCAACAAAGAGAAGCAGTTCTTCCTCTTTCACATCTTTTGTTGCCTTTATGCAGATGACAAACATGTTGTGAAAAAGTTGCACTGTCATTGAGCAGTGCTTGCTTGCAGAGGAGGAAGTAGAATGAGTATTTAAACTTATTTTCCATAGATCACATCCAGAAGGAATGTGGATGTGCTGAGGGGAAGGACAGACTGGCCTGGTTTTCAGTGATGGCATTCTTTGACTCAATGGATTCAGTTAAATTCCCATGTACTCAAGAATTTGTTGCAGTCAAAGGAAAAGTGCACCTTCTCCAGGCAGATATCTGCAACTTGATTCATAGTTATGATAATGGGAATGGAATTTTGGTTTTCTTTACATGGAACACCTCAAAAATATGCAAAATATCTATGTTATTAGTATAATTTTTGAGCTACATCTTCACTGCTTTATGTTTGCGTGCAGTGTTTTCTGCTCTGTCACTCTCCATGTGCACTTTGTTTCGTAGACATCATGGAAACAAAACAACTTAGGGAAGAACCCAATACCACTGAGACTTACGCTGCACCTGGGCCTATTGTGAAACCTTATTCCTGTCCGGTCTACAACAACACACAGTCAACTTTCACCCTGATTGAGACTAAACCACTGTGGAATGCACTGGTAGGGAAAAGGAAATACCGTCTAAATAGACCACACCTAGCATTTAATGTTACTGAATCAATGAGAGCAGGTGGAATGCTTTGTGTTATAGACAACGGCAATTAAAATGTGTCATTGTCTCTGGTGAAGTCACTGATACTTGCACAGATTGGTTTGCAAGTAGCATGTAGATGCCTCCAGATGGTAAGCACTCATCAGCTTCAGTGCAGTCTTTAGTCTGTGATCTTGGTTTGCAGAATCTGAAACAGTTGCCTCTGCATCTTCTTAAAGGTTTTAAGAAAAACAACTTTCAGATCACACCTTTTGTTAAACACCTGGCACGGGCTGTAATGTGGGTGTAGTCCCTTTTCAAATGCAGTGCAGCGGCAGTGCCAGCAGGCTGCACTACAGCACCATGCCTGATCGTGTCAGCCAACACAATCATGCAAAAATCCTATCAATTCTCACTCATTCTCCACCAACACTCATGGTGTCTGAAGCATCAATGTATACATTGTCTTGTGTGACATGGAAACCAGCTGACAGGATTAGTAGACTCCTCAGGACCTCACTTTGTTTACGTTAACCTCTGCTAATCTCACACTTAATCCTGCTGGGAGCTTTAGTATGAGCAACCATTTCAATCTGTCGCAGGCACTGCAAAGCCCTCATGGATTTGTCAGTCATGAGTCAAGATCAAATAATTAACTGGCACTCACAAATATGGGTGAGGAGGAAATGGCAGATGTCCATGTTTGGGTGCATAACATGGCATAACACTGGGAGGGGCAGCAGTGGTATCCATGCACCTGTAAAGCAAGAACATTCATAGTTTACTTTTATTTACAGACAGTATTTGCTACAGACAGTATTTTGCTAAATTTATTAGTGGAATTGAACAAACCATTAATGAACTTCAGGGGCCAACTTGAGCCCATGACAGTGTCTTTTTATATTATATTACTTATATTCTACATTAATATATTTTTCATATTTTATTGCATCCCCAATAGAGTGTCATAATTGTCCATTAATTACATACTTGTAACCACCCACTTGAACCGGAACCTTTTCCATCACAGCCATAGCGCTGTAGGTTTCTGAGATGTGTTTACGTGCTGTCGGAAATACTGTAATTTCTACTTGCAATTTATATACGTGAAAAATATAGAAAACGAAACGAGCGGCAGAAATACAGAATAAAAATTTGAAGGTAAAATTGAACATAGATACTGCGCATTTTTCTTTGCAAGTTGTTTTCAAAGTTAAATAACATGATGCAAATGACGTATGCTGACACAAAGTACCTCTAATTATCTTAAAAGTTGTAGTGAGTGTGCTAGTGTGTTTTTATTCTGATGATGATTGTGTTCAATTGGGGCTGTTGTGTCTCTAAAATCACAATATGTGATGCGTTTATAAGCGCGAAGCAATTTCTTAACAATACTGTCGAAAATCCGACTTTCTGAGGAGCACGTGAAAGCTCCACGGCAGCGGATGTAGCAGCAGCAGTCTACAGTACATTGGCAACCATGTAGCGCCGAGAGCAGAAATATCCTCTCCAGACGAGCTAAATAATCATGTCCTCGTGTTCATTGGTGTCGTCATAACGTAATGGTGGACCAAAATGTGTTTGTGAAGATATCTGGACGCTCGGACGGAAACTGCGAGGCGAGGGAGTCGAGTGTGAAACCGAAGCCTGTTAACACACACTGTCTTCCTTCGCCTGGACGTTAGTGAGGAGACACTGGGCTGCTCCTCCGATTTATTAGCCCACCTCGGCGTGTTATCAGCCCTTTAAATGAGTCCGCTTGTGCGGCTAAGCGTGCTGGAGACTCGGGGAAAGGGCGTGTGACGCTAACGGATACCCCGGGTTTGTAGTTTGCACCAGGTCTGGCTATCCGCGTTACCGCCCCGTTTTTTCCTCTCGTGTAACGCAGGCAGCACGGCCGGTTGGAGGCTGGAGACACAGTTTCAGGGGTTTGGACTATAACATAAAGCTGCCCACACCATGGGGAATACAACCTCCTGCTGCGTGTCCTCGAGCCCCAAACACCGGAGGAACAACCACTCCAGGCTCGAGCCCTACCGGCCGGAGCCGGAGCTGAGCCGGGAGGACACGGGCTGCAACCTCCAGCACATCAGCGACAGAGAAAATCTAGACGGTAAGATGCAGATGCAGTTAACCCCTTACTCCTAAATTACATAAGGCACAACACACAGCAATTATAATTCAATGCAATGTGGTGTATCAGCTGTGCTCAGTGAGTTAGTGCCCTGCAAACACCCACACCTCTTAATATTCAGGCTGTATTAACAGATAATAAGAGCTTGCAACATCTGTGCAAAGGACCCACCCACCCTTTACACCAATCACTACAACCTCCCTTTGCACTTCCTTTCCAGCATTTTGGAAATCAGCCTTACAATAGAGGCTCCCAAACTGGGGTGCAAGAGTGCAAAGGTACTTTTGCGGGGGAAATACTGTAGGCCCAACTGTTAGTTTCACCATTATCTTCCACTCTTTGTGGGCTATACACCAACTTCACAGCGTTCAGGTTGGCCTGCTGAGCCCTGACCCTGATCTTGTGTCATCTCCACCTTGTGTGTGTGTGTGTGTGTGTCAGGTTGGCACAGTTTGTCGAAAGTGTGAATTTGTGTTCCTGCGGGAGGGGATGTGATCATGGGTGTCCATTCACTTCCCACAGGGCACTGACTAGGAAATGACGCAGCCACACATTGCAGTGCTCATTAACACCAGCACAGTCACATGCTGCTGTACATTTTGACTCTAATACACGCGGCACATTGGTTGGTTTTGGGGGCTTCCCCAGCAAAAAGAGGAATAGTTCGGCTTGTAAGATGTTCACACAGTTATTGGAGACATAATATGGTTTGATCTGTAATCTACCAAAACAAAACTGTACTGACACACTCTAAAAACAGGTTGTATATCTCAATTTGTCTGACATGGCAGACTTTTCCCCAGAAGCTGTATTGCTCAGTGTAAATGATGTGCCAGTCAACCTCAGTGTACGCCTCCCTATGAGTAGTGGGCTTCCTGCAGGGAGTAATCAAGAAAGCCTCGAGCTCTGAGTCTGAACTGTGCCACCTTCAGCAAAGAGTGCAGGGAATGGGTCAAACGTGTGTTGATCAGTGTGTTGTTTGAAGCACAGTAGAGATATTTGTAGAATATTTTTTGGACTATAGCTGCAAATAAATATATATTTGACACCAATGCATCCATCCATTCTCTGCAGCTTTTCTGGGTCAGAGTTGTAGTAGTCAATTCCAGGGCATTCCCAGGCTGTATGAGATATATAATCCCTCCCAGCATGTTCTGGGTCTACCCAGGGGTGTCCTCTTAGTTGGACGTGCCTTGAATACTGGCACAGGAAGGCATCCCGGGGGCATCCTAATCAGATGTCTGAGCTACCTTGTATCTTGTGAAGAAGCAACAGTTTTGCTCCAAGCTTCTTCAGGTAAACCCAGACACCTTACAAAGGAAACACAAGTTTGGGTGCTTGTATCTGTGATCCTATGCTTTCAGTCATTATCCAAAGTTGCAACAGAAGTATATGCTAGAAAATGGTAAAGCCAACATATAGGGCCTGTCCCAATACCCACACTTCCCCTAGAAATACCCACTTGCACTTGGTTGTGTGCGTTCACATTTAGGTTACTGGTGTCCCAAAACAGAATTGACGTAGTGGAAGTGGTTTCCAACACTTAAAACCCGTCCTAGATTCCAAGGGAGCCCCGACCCTCACTTTCAACGAAGTGGAAGATGAAATTTCCCAGAACACCTTGCTACGTCAGCAACTTCGGCAAGTTTTGGAAAACAATTTGTTACTGTACGATCTGAATTTAGGCTATACAAACAACAGATGGTTGGACTAGCGTAGACTCATCAGCAACTCGGTTGAACACAGCGTCAAAATATTTAAACAAATCGACTTACCCGAACAAAATCGATCAGAACTAGAGGACTTTGTAGGCACCTCCTGTTTTCAGCATTTCTTCTCCGTTGATTCATCAGACGGAGAAGAATAAACATAGCACACGCCACAACACAAGCGCTGGAGCCGGCATTTTCATTGCATCCCTAATACACGTGAGGTATAGGTTTTAATGTGTAGGTATGTTTTCAAAGATGTTTATGTTGAAATAAAAATACCTACAAGTAGTTATGTTTCCTTGTATTAATACATATACAAGTATGTTTCCTTGTATTAGTTTGCCCTCTTGTGGACATAATGCGAAAAAAAAAATTGAATGGTTCGAACCTATGAGTTATTTTTAGAGGGAATATTCGAATGTCATTTTTGAGCAATTTTGACAGCCCTAGTGAGGTATGCCTGCATGTCGGCCATGCCGATTTGCATGAAGTGGTGAGTCATTTCTTAGGGAAAGATCTCTACCCTAATATTTCTCACTTTCCTCATCAAGGGTTATCTCGCAAACGAGGGCACTCAATACCAAGTGGAAGATTTAAGGGGTAGAAATGGGATTGGGCCTTAGACCATCATGAGACACTACTGTAAACATCTCATGTTGACCTCATGGCAGAGGAATTTCTAGAGTAGTTTAGAGCTGCAGTGATTTGTCGATAATTGATGATTCGCTTAAAAAGAAATGAAATCAACTGCAGTCAGTGAATCATTTCAGGCATTTTCACGTAAAGATGGTTTTTCAGGTTTTGGCATCTTGAGTGATTATTTGCTGAGTCTCCTTTGCCACGGTGTGAGTAAAATACTTGGGTTACTTGCCAGTTGTTTTTCTTGATGAAGTGTTTGGTCATTCAAATCAGAAACCTGTGACAGCTGGTCATTTGAATCTCCCAAAGTCCATGATGACGTCTTCAAATGTCTTGTGTTGTCTGACCAACAGTTCAAAAACCAAAGATACACAGTTTACAGTCAAATAAAAGAAAGCAGAGCAGTAAATCCTTACATTTGAGAAGCTGGGACCAGCAGCTGTTTGATAAACGACAGTCATAGAGGAAGAATAGTCGATAGAATAGTTAATTTTCAGTCAATAGACTAACTGATTTGACTTCACTTTGTGCTCCCTGAAGTAGTGATAGATGCTTTCTTTTCTATTATTTTGACATTTTATGGATCAATGACTTGATAAAGAATGAAAATAACTGTTAGTGCAACCCTAGATTGGTGTGAAGCTATGTCACGGTGAGGCAGGCCTTATCCAGATTGCTTCTCTTGTGTTTAAAACAGTCACTGGACAAGAGGACCGAATGACTAACAAATCCAAACACAAAGCTTGGACTTGTTCCTCTTGGTAAATGTGATGATGGAAGGAATGGGAGAGAGCAAGAACTGGTTTCAAGCTGTTTTTTTTAGTGTTTGTCCTAAGCTGTTTGTACAAGTCTTAAGGAATGACCCTTTGTGTCACTGGACCTCTAATGACCTCTCCCCACGGCCAGAAGACTCCTGAACCTATCCTGTGGGGTAATACTGCTTGATTTAAGCAAATAAACACAGGAAAGTCACACATACAGTCGGTCATCATGCCATAGCCTGGCTACTTTTAAGAGATGGTGACTTTGTTGAACAGTAAACGTGGAAATGTGCAAGGAGACAATGCGACGCAGGGTGATCAGTGAGTCGCTCAAGTGTTAATCTTGCTTCACCATGTGAGTGCAGTTTGATTATAATGATATTTGAGTTGGTTGTACCTGAACAAATAGTGTTTTCTATTTGCTTAGAGTGCATGCCATCATCTGCTTGTGTTGTGTGTTTGTGTGTGTGACCCCGGCTGCCTTGAGCATGTGATTACAGAAAAAATCTGCCATGAGAACTGCTGACAGTGGTGACGACACTCGCGCAAAACACACACAGCGCTCATTGAGCAGCTTCGTTATAAGTATGAGAGGGTCTTTCAGGTGGGCCCTTCTACAATGCAGCAGTATAATCTGATTCGCCTGAGTGATTGCTCGCTCTCTAAAGTGACCCTGTGTTTTCTCATTATAGTGTATACACCATCAGTTAGAGATAAAGAGGCTGGAGATTCAGGCTTCACTTGACAGCGTATCCATCTCTGTTTATGTCTGTTTGTGCTCAGCCTGTCATGCTAAATAGGTTGCACTTCAAAGCATGTATATCTGCTTGTAAGAACATAGAGTACCATGCCAATACCATAGCACAGGCCTCTCAGGGTCAAGCCCATCACTCCTCTTAGACTGTGATTAAGACATGTCGACTGTCACCGATACACGGACCTGAAGGGTAGTTAAGTTTTATGGTTGCCATCAAAACAAAGGTTAAGTAATTGATTCCCAAGGGTAGGAAATCACTTGTGAAATACACCAAGCTCTCCACGGTCATTCCACAGTCAAGATGCTCTCCAGTCTAAATGCACTGAATATGAAAAATGCATAGGTAGTTACATAAAGATGTGTTTTCTAAAGTCTATAAATGGCTTTATGGAAATTGGGTGTTGTTGGTTGGCAGCAGTGATGTGGGTTTAACGGCTTTATGGGCATGGCTTCACAAAGCATGAAATATCTCTTTACACTTTTATTTGAACCTTTTTTTAAACCACTATAAATCTAGCAACAGAGAGTGGCACTGTAATTGAATTAATTCTGAATGCAAATAGACAGAAGGGAGTAATAATTTCTCAATTTATTGATCATAATCACAGTTTCACTTGAGCCATTTGCTATATGTTATGAATGAAAGTGAATCAGTAACAACCCTTTCCTATTCCCAGAACCCATCGGCTATAATCTGACAACGATAAAGCCTCTATGGGCAACGGCCAGTATATGGGGAGATCTGATGTAGCCAGCGGATATCCAGGCCAAGACTTCCTCTTATTGTTTACAGTTCAATTTGCAACTTGAGACAGGTTCAGACAACATTTCAGATGATCTCTTTAAACAGATGCCTGCTTATGAATGCAGACAATTAGTGAAAAGCTAATAAAAAGCTAAGTCATCGTCGAATGATAGCCTGGGGGTTCCAAATTGCATTTTGGCCAAAGCATTCCTTTGCTCTCCACACAGACCTACAGGCAACCAAAACCGGCTCACGCATGATTGGCTAGTACTTCTACTACAAACACAAACCAGAAGACTTATGATACCAAACTCTTGTAATAATAATTATAATAATTAGTAATACATTGGATTTATATAGTGCTTTTCAGGATACTCTAAGGGCGCATTCACACCAGGATAGTCTGGGGGACTTGACTGGGCGGGGAATACCAAAGAATTTCACACCTTCATTTGCACTTTTCAAAGCGGACCAAACCGCCTGGACAACGCCACACAGTTACAACAGCTGCTCGTTTTGGGGTGGTATTGCCCGAAACCACCACTGACCAGGACGAAAAAAAGCATGAGGAAGAAGAAAACCTGGCTTATGGATTGACCAGGACCGAAAACAGAAATCCATCCCCTTCAGCCGGCTTGGTCACCACAAAAACACTGGAGCAACACCAAATATATGCAGTCTTGCCCAGTATAAGCAGCAGGCGAGGCAGCGAGCTATGTCACTTCCTCTCTTTGGTTCACTGGATAGTTGGTTTGCAGTCGAACCGCACCGGGGTTCACTTGCAAGTAAACCGAGACCCCCTGTTTTGAAGCAGACCAGGGTTCGCTTGTTTAGTCCGCACCAGAGTTCAAGTGAGCGTTCACACCACTCCAAATGAACCGAACTATCCGTGGAAGCGGACCAGGGTTCGTTTAAAGCGTACCAAATAGCGCCAGTGTGAATGCGTCCAAAGACTCTTTACAGAGAGCAACAACAGCTATTAAGAAAAAAAGAAGATGAGGAAGATGAAATAATCCATAGGGAGGCAGAGAGGGAAATAATGCAGAAAGGGTGAAGTACACTGATATTAGAGGTTGTAGGCAGTTTTGAAAAGGTGTGTCATGAGGGTTTTCTTGAAGGTTGTCTTCAGGGAGTGAGTTCCAGAGGGTGGGAGCAGCAATTTAAAAGGCCCTGTACCATTGCCTACAGATTGTGCATGCATGTGCAGTTATCTGTGAATAGATATTACCCTTGTCATAGCAAAAAAAGATGCAAACAAATCAAATGACTTGCTAAATTGAGGTTTTTTCAGTTTGCAAAAAGAGGATTTCCCCCTGGAAGACGAATAGGAAAGGAATATGGAGGATAGGATGATCAGAGATTACAGATTGTTACCTACATTTGCATGTGATCTATGCTGCTCATCATATCTAGGTTCACCATCATTGCAGTGCTCAAAAGAAAGAGGCACTTTTTTTTGCAATTTCCAGGCCCTCCAAACCAACAGCTGAGCTATTTTTAGACTAATTTGATCAGAGAACATTGTAATGCTGTATTGTTGTGCTGCAGCTCTAAGTAAAGGTAAACTGAGGCCACTTACAATGCCTCAGAAATAAGAGAGACAGGAAGCCGAGATGGAAGATGAAACAGATGGATCTCTCACCCTGTTTGGGTTTTACTTAACATAGACATCTGTAAATGAGCAATGGCCCCAGGCCCAGCATTCGTCTCTGTCTCATCAGTGTTAAAGTTAGTTATTTCTGGAGCGTGCGCACACACACACACAGACACACACACACATATTGATGAGTCTTGCTTGCAGGCTAATTGAAATCTGGACATGGATTATTCATGCCTGGTTGATGAGCCTGGGGAGTCTCCTAACTATGAATTCCAGACGAGTTGACCTAGATGTACGGTGTGTGATATGGTTTTGTTTTGATTGTTGCCGAGGTGAAAATGCTCCTTTTTTGTGTCATCCCATGTCAAGATGTAAAAAAAGATAAACATTTGGCTAAACAGTAGAACTGATGATGGTTACTCAGTCAACATTTTGGCATGTTCCCCATTTACAGGTTTTAACTGAACCAGCTCCTTTCAGATTGCCCCTTATTACAGTTTGATTAGCTGTCTAAACCAGGGCAGCAAATGTTGCGTTTTGGTGTCAGCCTCTGAAATCTGGCAGATTCTTTGCATACCCACATTTTTATAGGCATTCAATCATCACTCTGGGACAAATCAGTCATAAAAGAGGCAGCAATAACTGTTTCAGTTTTGGGTGGTGCTTTTGATAGGGTGTGATTCTCCCTCATTTTGCGTAACTTGCTCTTTCCAACACAGTGTCACCATCAATACTGTTGCTATCACTTTCACTATTGCCCTCCCCATCCATACTGTAAACAGCTACAACATGCATGCTCTTAATCAGCAGTTTGGAAAATGAAAGACATAAGTACACAAGACAGCTTCAGGGAGAGCTAAAATACAAAGAGCATTAATTGGACTATCAAACTGGATAAAACAATGAGTGGACAGAAAATACATCTGCAACAATTTTTATTATTGCTTAATAATTACAGGCAATTTTCAAGCAAAAATGCAAAACATTTGACAGCTCCAGCTTTTTAAATCTGAGGATTTGCCGTTACAGTAAACTGAATGTTTGGATTTTGGATCGTTGGTCGAATAAAACAAATCAAATACTGTATGTCACCTTGGGCTTTTTAAAGTTATATTTAATTGTAATATTTCAAATTTTGTTTTTCTCCATTGTCTCACATTTAACAGACAAAAAATGAAATATTTGGCAGCTTAATCAATAATGAAAATAATTTTTTAGTTCCACCCCTGTAAAACAGTCTAGGGGAGCTGAGATCTTTCCTCTTAAGTATATTGTATTGGGATTTTTAATGTCCAAATAAATGTACCTTCCCTCACAGTCACTGATTCAGAGCCATGGAGCCAAGGTGAAGGCAGCCATGTCTGCACTTTATGGGCACAACCAAAGCAACAGCACCTACAAATGTGTTTCTGTGTTTCGTATTTAGTGATGTGACAGTGACATTTCAGTCATTGATATGTTTTTCAAAGCAAGTAACAAACAATATTTTGTATTTTTCCATGTTATCACTTGATTAAATAGGTGTTATTAGTGGTTATCAGCCTCATAGATATGAGTTATAAGGGGCCTGCTACACTGACTAGTTGGTTCAGAACACCAATACCATTAGGGATGGGTACCGAACTCCGGTATTGAACGAGCCCCGGGGCTACATTCTCCGAGACCGCAGTATTGATAAGCTCTGACCTTAACGGTTCTGTTATTGGTAGACTTGAGCAGTCGCGTTTTTGTTGTTGTTTTTTTTACAAGATAAACGTTATCTTGCACATTTATCTCACCAACTCCGTCAATTATCCGTCATTGTATCATAATTTTCGCTATTCTCCCTGAAGACGAGAGATCTGTGTCGCTCACCCTGGCTGCCTGCTGTGTGTGAGTGGAGAGCAGGGGGCGG
>NC_065516.1:29960332-29971007 GCF_006386435.1 Epinephelus moara | reverse complement strand
TTATAGAAAAGTGATTTATCTTTTTATAAATGACAAAAGGCACATCTGCCTCATTTTTGCTGTGGTATCGTGATACTACTCAGAAACATGATATTTTCACTGGTATCGTACCGTGGGTCCCAATTTTGGTACGGTGACAACACTATTATTTTATGTATTTTACATTTCAAGTCGTAAAAAGTAAAATGTTTTGTTAAAAAACTATTTTGTTGCATAATGAGAATTGAGAAAATAAAGTAATTTATGATCTTAATTTGTTTTTTGTCTTCCTCAAAAAGTATCGATAAGAGTACCGTTAAAATACCGGATCGATAAGCAGTATCGATAAGAGTAGTAGTACCGTTAAAATCTTAACGATACCCATCCCTAAATACCACTACAACAAATGACAGTAATGTTACTAACGCACGTACCTGTTTGAAGCCAAATCATGACCATTTGTTTCTAAACCTGCTCCCGATGCCAGCAGCCATTTTATGATCTGATAATGGTGTTCACACTGTACTAGTCAGTGTAGTAGAACCCTGCTAACATATATCTATAAGGCTGAAACCATTAGTAGTGTCCATTTAATGGAGTGATAACATTCAAAGTTGGTGCTAACACAAAGGTTGATGCTTATATGCATACTAGCAAGAGTCTTGGTACAAACATGTTAATCAGCACTGACTGTTTTTTAGAGTTGCAGTTACTGATTACTTTCCTTATTGAGTAATCTGACAATTGTTCATTCTTTGCATTTTGGTGCACCTCTACCCCAAATGAAATGTTTTGCAGGGTCTTGGATGCTCCTCTGTATTGCTAATGGAAATTTTTGTTTCCACCACAGACTTTCTGCTCGGATTATTTTCCTTCCCATTGCATTGTGCTAAATCACAGCAGTTGTACCACATTCAGTGGGTTATCTTATCAACGCAGGTGTGTGAAACTTTGTTTATCCTGGGACAGTGGGTGGAACACAAATAGCAGGCCTTCCTTCACAGCCTCAGAAAGGTCAGACATATGTGACATGTTGCTGACCCATGCAACCTCATTCCTGTATTGTACAGGTGGGTTAAGTTCCTCTGACAAATGCAGGTTTATGTTTTATTGAACACACTGTAATAGTCTTGATAAGATGTTGTGTTGGTTATTTTGTATCTGGTAATGTTTCCAAAAGGACAAGACAGCCACAGAGACTAAAATAGGAGACAAACTGGAAGCATGCTCTCAGCTGCCAAACCACTTGTACTAGGCATCGTAGCAACAGTAAATAGCAAGTAGCAGAAGTGGTTGTGAGATTCTGAATCATGTCTGTTTGAACGACTCACAATCATCGCCCTAAAAACAAATCCATCCACTTAACTACTTTTTTATTTTTACTCACAAAAGCCAACAATTTCTCAAAAGGAATAACAAATCATATCACAGGGAGTGGGTCCCATTTCAAAAACAAATGAACTGGTTCACAGAGTGTTAATGAAAACGCAATTGCCCGTGACAATCTCATTCTGGTGTCTCGTTTGGCTTGACTAGGTCTGTGTGTGGGAAGACGCATCGACTGCACCACAAATTACCTGCTCGTGTGTTCACTCATGGTGCCACTATCTCCTGAGAGATTCACATTGTAATGGTCTTCTGCCTTGTCTAGTAAAGAGAGCAGACCCAGCCTCTGGATCACTGATCAGGAACACACATTAGAATAAGAGAACATGTCTCTGTTGGAAAGAAATTCATTCGTTTTCAAAGCTATTGAGTGCTGACAACTATCACACTTCACTGTTTGTGGTATGGAATCATGTGAGATTCATAGGCTACATCCACACGTTGGAGACGCATTATTTTTGCTACGTTTGCGTCTTGCATCCATGCTACTCCAAATGTATACAAACCACGAAAACAATGACTTAGACATTCACATTCACTTACTGACTCGGTCTTATCAGTCACGAGGTGTCAAACCAAACCAATATAGCAAGGCCGACATACCTGTTATGATTTCCTCCTTCTTGCCTCGTTAACCCTTTAATTTACGGGGTGGATGTGGCTCAAGAGGTAGGGCGGGTCGTCCACCAACTGGAAGCTCAGTGGCTCGATCCCCGGCTCCTTCAGCCCGCATGTCAGAGTTACTGAACCCCAAATTGCTCCCGATGGCTGTTCCATCAGTGTGTGAGTGTGTTAAAAAAGTAGTAGGTGGCGTAGCACCCCGTATAGTAGCCTTGGCCACCAGTGTATAAATATGTGTGTGAATGGGTGACCCGCTAGAGTTGTTTTGAGTGGTTGGATGTCCGTTTACCACTTACCATTTACATCTCCATGGCTTCGTCCAGCAAAGGATAATGCTTCTAGTGCCACTCTAATAAGTTTCTGTATTTGCTTTGCAATGACCCCCAATCCTTGTTTTCAGCCAGCTTGACTAGGGATGGACCGATATGGCTTTTTCAGAGCCGATGCCGATACCGATTATTATTAAAACAGAGCTACCGATAGCCGATATTTACAACCGATATATTTCTGCTGTAAAAATCATAGTTGACACAGAATTAAAAAAATAAACACTGACAAAGCACTACATGCAAATTATTCTGAGAACTTTTCCAATGAAACAATCTGTTGGATGAGTTTGCTTTTAAGACCCTAGAGTGGTACGTGCAGCCAGTGAGAAGCACGGCAGGGGCAAGACAGCGCAGCTAAGGAAAACAAAACTGTATATCGGCATATCATTGGGAAAAAATCACTGATACCAATAACCCTAAAAATTCATAATATCGGCCCGATAATCTGCCAGGCAGATTATCTGTCGACCCCTAACCTTGACAGCCTCATACTTGTGTTACTTTAGACACACAGAGCCGGATTGGCGAGTTGATCCGAGGTGCCCAATTTTCCGCCTCGTAGGGTAGACATATTGGCGGAGCCCTTTTAGTTTAAACAGACCGAGGCGCCCCTCCACAACGGGAGGGGCTGTTGAAGACTTGTGGGAGGAGCTGTTGATGACGCCGCATGTGCGAGCCACTGGCGGTGGATAAACAGGAAACAGCTGATAACAGGAATGAGCAGCTAGTAGCAAGAGGGAAACGCAAACCTGACAGACACTGTAAAGATGAGCAACTGGGGGGGGACAAGGAATTTCGCAGCCTCCTTGCCCTCGCAAAAGGAAGAGGCCATTAACCGTCAAATGACGGGAACGGTGAAGAACGGGTCGACTTACGAGAGAAAGCACAGCGCTCCTGAAGGACTGACCAGCCATGGCTTCCCTCCCATGTCACTGTTTACGTCACACACTGAGCTACACGTTTTGTTACTTGCTCACGCCCCCCATTGCCCCGAAAAGGGCGCATTCTGTATCAACAAAAGTAGGTAGGCAGCATTTTGCTGCACTCCCCGATTTTGTTTTTATACTGCCAATGCTGAAAGAAGACTGATTGGGCTTTCCTGCATGCATTTCAATTAAAACAGAAATGAAATCATTCAAAATAACAAACAACAATAACAATAAATGAGCTCTAAAAGTAAAAAGGTGATAAACATGCAAAGGTGTAGATGTATGTTAAAAGCATGTGCACTCAAGTAAAACAAGATCAGAAACTCAGTAACATTTCCGCCTCGTTGTCAGTGCAAGCAACTTTATCTCTGGTCTTACTTTTACTTCGTAGTATTTTCTTTAACTAAGCAACCAACCACAGAATAGACAATCTGCTTCCTGTTTACACCGTCAAATGCATGCCCTGTGTACGAGAATGGTTGTGTGATATGCATTTTCAGACCTGTCAGTATGAATGGAGATTCTTCTAAAACGTTGCTAAAATGCTTGTGTGTACGGAGATGAAAATGTATTAGTTCAGATTACAGGTGAATGAATGTAACCTGGGGGAAAGAAGAATGACAGCAAAGGCAAATGCTGGATGTGGAATGTCCACATGTGTAAGAGCTTATGAGCAGACCTGTTAAAGTAGTCGAGGTCCAGCCATGTCCACACAGTTACTAATGGGTGTGTTTGAAGTCTGATGCTCCCCTGAGACTAAAGGGAGCTTAAATGGGTTTCCCCTCAAGCCTGCTGTTCCCCCTCTGATGGTCAGAGCAGGTTGATGCTGCTTAAGAGACAGAAAAAAACCCCAAGGGTTTGTGCAATACAATTTCTTAACCTCTAAACCTTTTGGTTTTGTGCTGTCAAAATATTAAACTCGGGTTTTGCAGCTGTGTAGTGAAGCGTGGGAATGCCAGTAGCCTTCGTGATCCCAGTCTTACCCTCATTCGGAGAGTGGTCCCCAAATCCAGCTTGTCGAGACTGTGTGCCTCTTGTGAGCAGGACAGACAAAAATGTGTGAATGAGTGTCTTTAAGTAGATTCCCATCAGTGCTCTTGAATGGTATAATCAGGAATCAGCTCGCATAATGCAATCTGTGTGTTTACTCGCCAAAGTGGTGCTCTCAACGACATGCACACTTGGGAACTTGATGGCAATTAGATGTGGTGTTTGGGAGCTCAAGAGATCATTTGGGCACAGCTGTCAGCAGGCGACTTACATTACCGGCAAATTTGTGCTGCAGGATGGCAGAGACGGCTTGTCTTGCTTTGAGCAGTGAAGACAGAGACATCCACATGCTACAGACAGATCGAGTTTACGGGGTTAGTCTTTGTGACCGTGTTTGACCTTACTGAGCTCTTCACAATAGGATTTAAAGAAGAGATTTACATTTATTATCTCTCTGTTCTGACCAAGTGAAAGAGACAGTGTGTGTCTGACCAAAAGCCACCTGTTTGAGCCTGAACAGATGAATAATTAGCATTTTACCTGCCTCATTACCTGGGTTGGAAAAACTCCTTGCGCAAGACACTTAACCCTGACTTAACTCCTGTGTTACCAAACAGCGCTTAACAGACGAGGCAGTGGTTGTATCGGGCTTACTATTATGAGACACACGGTATGAAGGTCACACCTGTGTCTAAATAAATTCCAAATGAAATAAGGTATTTGAACCTCGCTCAAGAAACAGCAGCTTCTTCCCTGCACTACAGAGATCAACAGTTATCTACATACTGACGGCATTGCACAGAGTCACACAACTACTCTCATGACATTACATCAGCCCCACGGCTGCTGCTGTTGGACTCTCTGCATACACTGCAGTGTGTGTATGAAGCAGCATACATTTTTTCCCTAGAAAAATAACCTCCTTGCTGAACCAATGAATCATAATTCTCCGAGTAAACTGATTAGAGCAGAGGCCTTCTGCAAGTCAAGACGTTTATTTATTTATATAGCACATACAAGCGTAAACTCAATGTGCTTTTAAACGAGAACACTGTTGTAACAGACCGTAGTTCACGTTGAAGGGAATTCCAGAGAGTAGGACCATAATGTAGATAAAGTAGACCTTTATTTGATGATCTAAAGCCCTGTTCGGACGGGTTTAGTTTAACGTGGAGACGTGGGGTAAAGTAATTATTACCAGGGATTATAGTCCCGTCCGAACGCACCATGTCTGTAATCGTTACGGATAATGTCAGTAAAACTTACGGCGCCTTTTACCTTCTGTAAAATGGTCCGGAGAAAATACCTCGGGTAATAATAATCCCATGCGAACGCGATCATCTGTAAAAATGTATGTAAATATTTTGTCACATCCTGCTTACAACCATTTTTCTGCATTTATAACTAGTTTTCCGTGTTTTTTCGATGATGGAGGTACTTGAAGAAGCATTTGGACACAGTGGACATTCTTCTAATGATCGCATAGCCGTACGTGGGAGACCAATCAAACAGGTGGAGAAGAAAGCACTTTTCAGAGCCACGACACTTCTGGTTGTGTTAGGTAGGCCTAATATAAATCCATATTGCTAATCGTTGCGTACACACAATCCTGATCGTGGGCAATATTTCATATTGGGCTAATCATTCATTATTATTATCCTTCAGCTAAACGTAACACATACAGGAAGCAACGTAGCACGCACATGCCGACAGGAAGGTGACGCCAGGGCGCAAACCGAGTTACCACTCCCATCTCTGGTAGAATTACGGGGATTTCTTGTCCCGTGTGAATCGGATATTTATGTTACAGACATCCTGTGGTAAACTGATAGTCCACATCCTGATGTAAAACTAATCACGCACACATTTACATGTTTATACCAACATGTACTACTATACAATCACATTATGTCTCCTATAGAAAAATAAATCCCATCTGATTTAGTGTGGAAAGTATCTAGTGGAGTCTGGGCTCATTTAGACAGATAATTGAGCATACAGCCATCTGACGGGACCACTGGAGTTGCTGGTGGTCGTTTGGTGAGCAGGTGCGGAAGTAATTATCTGCTGCTGATTGGCTGTTAGAAGTTGACCTGGTCTGCCAGCATGGCGCAGCAACACCTGATAGGCTGTACAGACAACAACAGATAGCTTGACTGCGCGTAACGGTTTATTGCAATGGATTGATTCAGTGTGATTATAGTGCAGCAAATGTGCCATCTGTTCATATTCAAAACAAGGGACAGGTGGAAATGCTGCTTGTCATTTCATTTTAGATTTTAAGTCACAAAATGGTAGAAAGGTTGGTTTGGACAACTCCCCTGGACCATAATAACAATAAGACTAGGTTTATTTGGTCCCTTGGTAAGACCCTGCCCCAGGCTCCTGGCACACCTCATGAGTGTTGCCAGTCTGTGTCAGCTCCCCAAATATCTACAGTACTGATAAAATCCATTGTTATTCTGCTGTGCTGACTTGTGTTTGTGTTCATGCACTTGTGCTCATGCCTGTTTGGGGGCATACGTGCGTGCGTGCGTGCCAACATTTACGTGCGCGCATGTGTTGTGTGGAAATGTCAACACAGACGGAGTATGACAGAGCTTGGCACAGATGGCCTTCCTGTCATCCTCGGCTCCTTCCACAGCTTGACACCGGATGAACCTCGGAGAGGGAGAGACAGCGGTTTGGATTAAACAAGGACCTGCGAGAGGAGCGTAGGGTGGTGGCAGGATAATGCATCACAGCTGAACAGCTTTCATTGGTCCAGGAAACATGTTTCTAACCTGTAGGGCAAAAAACACACTTTATAGATCCAGAATAGCTACACATTAGTATGAAAGAGAGTATACAGTAGTTACAGTAACGTGTAGTGTGATTGGCTGTTATGTACTAGGTGCTGGATAGTGGCAGTTTTCTAGCTGTAATTCCTCTGCATTGCAATTTGTAAATCCAGCTAAGGTTGCTAATGAGCATTACCCTGCAGCATGTGTGTCCAGTCTGTAGCCTGCAGACTTTTCTCCCAGATGTACTAAACTGATGCAGATTAGGGGCGATAAGGCCCTAAAATAATGTCGTGTCATGATATAGCATGAATACTATACTAATAATCTCCAGGAAAATGTGATTTATTTCGAGCAACCATGTAAAACATCTGTGCTCTTCCTTTCTTGAATGTTGTAGCTCCTAATTGGCCATCTCTTTTCCATCTGTCAGCATGTGTAGGACCATGGTACCGGTCTACCCGGCTGCCCCTTTGTGCCATAATTGCTGTCACCCAGTGTGTGTATTACCGATGGGAGTGTCTTCCCACTCTGTGTCTGTGGGTTTACGTTTGTAAGAGTGCACATGTGTATCCGTCTGTCCATAAAGACACATTAAATGTTTTAAAGCTGTGACATTCCTCAGCATATTGGACAGCGAGGCTTGCTTTGTTATCTTCATCTCTGCACGGCCTTCGTTTTACTCCCGGCTCTGTGTGCACACATTCCTTTTATGCTGTTTTACCAGACTGTGATTGTTAACACACAGTCCCTGACCCCAGAGCAGTGCTGCAGAGCTCTTTCAGCTCTTCTTCGCTACAAAATTTTAGAAATCCAATGAATCTATCGTCTTTCTGCAAACCATTTTCAGTTTTCTCCGCTCCATTGAACAGGACTTCCTGCCTGTGCTAGTTGGACAATGTGTGAAGGTGTGCACATGGTGTAAGAAGGCAATGCAATGGATTCTGTACTAGCAATCTGTGTCGTACAGTGTCACCGCATCATCAAGCACAATAAGGCTCAGCTGCAATTACTACAGTGTACTGTACGAGCAGGTGGGAGAGGCAGACAGGGAGAGACAGAGCAATAGAGAGGAAGAAAAAGACAGCGAGCCTGGCTGCCTGTCTGTCTCTGCCTTTGATGGGCCTGCCTCTGCCATCTGAATCGTTTCAAGCCGGCGTTGCCTAGTTACAGCGAGCAGAGGATGCAGGGATGGGAGGGGAGAAAAAGAGGGATGGTAGGTTTATGACTCTCAGCTGGGTGCAGAGTAAATGAGTCCACTCCCTGACCATGGGCTCTTGAACCCCTGACATCTCTTACCTGCCTCTGTGGCTCACTCTTGCTCTCTTTTGCTTGCTCTGTCACAAACACACACGCTCACACACACATAACGCTTAGAAAAAAACGATTAAGCTCACCATATCTTCTACTTTGGAGGAAGGTTAAATGACATACTTCACAAATATGAATGAGATGTTTTGATGGAGCTATGGTTGTAAAGTCTGTAAACCAATCACTTAATTGACTTATCCATCAACAGAAAATTAATTGGCAACTATTTTGGTAAATTTGTTGCGTCTAGCTTCTTAAAAATCAGAGATCTCATTTATGAAACAGTGCGTAGGATCCATGCTAAAAATATACGTACAAACAAAAGCCAGAAATGGCATACATGTGCCAAAAAATATTCAATAATTTCTATCCTCAGGCTTCCACCTCACCATCTGTGTCGCCAATTTCCTGTCTCTGAAATGTTCGTAAGCATGCGTCCAATTCTCTCCCATTAAGTCTGTTTTTATAGCTCACAACTTTTGCGTGGGAATTGGCGTACGCCTTTTTCAGGCCTCGTTTTGTGTGTACGCAATGTTTACAAAAGAGACCCCAGGACGTAAATTGAATATCTTTGGATTTTGGGCAAAACAAGACGTCTGAAGATGTAACTAAGGAAATTATATCGGCCATTCACTGCATTTTATAGACAAAATACTTAATCAACAAACTAATCAGCAGATTAAATGATAATGAAGATAGATCAGCTGACATACAACATTTTAAGAAAGTCAAATTTCATCAAAGCTACATGTGATTTGCACCTTCATGATTATGCGTCTTGGTGAAAGTGGGGTAATGTTTCTGCTCTGCACTTCACAGAAATGACTTGTAAATTAAAAAGTGTTGCCACCACCGAGGTGTCTTCTTCCCTGGCACCTCTGATGATAAAGTTCTGTCTGTGGCGCTGATTTCATTTATCTCCTCACGCCCATTGCCATTTCTTTCACTGTGTTCCAAACAAACTGTTCTTCCTGCTGAACAAAGCACACAAGACTTTTCCCCCGATAAACATCAGACTCTGGGAGCTCAGAACAGCAAATATAAAGGCTTACATAAGTGGAGGCTGAATCACTATAGATTCAGAGGTGAAAATAGCAGAGTAGAAGTTAAAGGTAGACAGCTTTAAGTCATCAGTGTTTATACATGGCTTCAACAAGCAGATGGAAGTATAGTAGCTGATGTTGCAATGTCATTACATTAAACTGCACTGTCAGATCTAAGTGCCTGGGGAAAAAAATAAGCTACTGGCCTCACTAAATGAAATGTCGATAATAATTTGTGAGTGAAGCCACTCTCTCTTTGCCTTTGCAACATCATCTGTCTGTTTTTGCAACATCATTTTCTGCTGCTTCTTTGTCCCGTTGGTTTATCAAGATTACTTTTGAGCATGTGTTGAGAGTATGGGTGGGAATCTTTGGGAAGCTTCAGATTATTAGGTGTTTGATTCTTGATTAAATGAGTATAAAAGGAGGCACCATTTTCAGGCTCTTTCTCCTGTTCACTGTGTGCCAAACCATTCACTGGTGTCCCTATTACATTGAAATATTATATGAAACGTAACTGGCATTTAAGATAAATGGTCCACTGCTTTTTTTTTACTTTAAACAAGTTCACTGCATATATTAATTTGGAAGCACCTTACAGTCTCCTGCCTGGATGAGAGTAACAGAATGAGGGGGAGGTAGGAAGGCATTTGAAGACTTTCTATTCATTTCCTATGGAGAGCAGGAGAAGTAGTTGCACAGTACATGGTAGGATTGTTGGGGCAAGTTTGGAGGAGGGGTTGTGGTGTGTTCTGCAGTCTGTATATGCATAAAGTAGACTAGATTCAACCTTATGCAAATGAGTATATCCAGCACTCAAGAAACTTGGACCAAGCTGTCAAACGAGGTGAGTAGAGAGCCATAGACCATCAGCTAGTAGTGCTTTCATCCAGTCCAGTCAGGTACATTCTATGATAGGGTACGTCACCAGTGGGAAGCCCATGAAACGGCCAGCTGAGTGGATCACTGACCCCCTTGTGTCCTCGTCCAATATGGTGGAAATGCCGTATTAGTCTCTGAGTGATGGTGCAGAAAGTATTCGCAAATGGCGAAAACTCTGTCTGTGTGTCTGTTCCACGTTTTTCTCCTCACTGACTTGGTCAATCCATGTGAAATTTGGCACAGTGGTAGAGGGTCATGGGAGGAATGAAGCAATATTACATCAATTGGCCAAAGGGGGGCGCTATAGCAACCGATTGAAATTGCAAACTTTGAATGGGCATATCTCATGCCCCGTATGTCGTAGAGACATGAAACTTTGCACAGAGATGCCTCTCCTCATGAGGGACAAATTTGCATCAAGAACC